>NC_058132.1:613636562-613684810 GCF_016433145.1 Gracilinanus agilis | reverse complement strand
AGAGAGAGAGAGAGAGAGAGAGAGAGAGAGAGAGAGAGAGAGAGAGAGAGAGAGAGAGAGAGAGAGAGGTACAAAGAGAAACTTCCTAAGAGAGATATTTAGACCTTGTAAGAAGCATGCATAAAGTAACCTTCCCAAGAGATTTGGAAATTCCTTTCACATAATCACAGAAGAAACCTTAGTCTGGAATGAATTTAGATGTAGTAAAACTTAGAACTAGAACAAAGGAAAAGATAATACTTCTCTCCCCTAAAGGCTTTCCCAATTTAAGGAAAGAGTCACTTAAAAAGGTAGGTCATTACTGGAGGAATATATGCCTCCTAGAACTAACCAGCCCCTGTCAGAGAGGTAGCGAGCAGGTCTGGAGCTGGAAAAAGCATAAAGTCATACAAGTTTATATTTATTCTGCCACCCCCCTTCCTGTTTACTGCCCCCTCTCTCCATCTCAGCTGCCCATTATATATGTACAAAGGCACTGGGCAGCTGAGGCAGAGAGAGGGGGCAGAAAACAGGAAGTAAGGTAAAAGGATCTAAGACTATCATGGATTTCCTTTCAGTAGAGAGAGATGGTGGAATCCGTATGCAGAATGAAGTATGTGCTCTCATGATGTGATCACAGGGTTGGTTGGATTTATTGATTTATTTAACTTAACCGTTTTTCCTTATTACAGGGGATGTTTAAAAAGAGACTTCAGCCTAAATACAAAAGCCATCAATAAAAATTATATTTTATTTATTTACATATGTGTGTATGCTTAATTTAATATAGAATTTGTAATTCTATTTTGAGCAGAAATATATATTTATATGTGAACATATTAATAATATGGACTTAATTTATAGCAAATATATAATATAGCTATATTATTATGCATGTGTGTGAAAGAATACAACCCTGGAATTTTCCCCATCCTATTAAAGCCCCCGAAAGAGGATCTAAGCTGTTTGCTGACTCATCTGCTTTTACAGTGGAGGGTGTTACTTATATTTTCCTGAAGCGACTCCCTCCCTTCTTTCCTTTTTCTTTTTCTGTTTCTGGCCTCTCCCAGCTCCCAAGGTTGGAGTTCAAGCTGTGTGTTCCTCACTCCTGAGGCCTCCAATTTGAGTCTACAATAGCTTAATTGCCATTTAAGATAACTGATGCAAGTGACCTTTAACAGCTGGAGCGTCCCTGAGCCCTGCATTTGTCACACTCGCATCCGGAAAGAAAAAAGAGAGACTTCCTTTGTTAATGGGAAATTCTTCTCACAGTAATTAGCCTGGGATGGAGGAACTGGCCAGGGGATTTCTGCTACACTCACATGGGACATAAGTGACTCTTGTGTTATTGTTTTTTTTTTTTCCCTTTCTTTGGGATTTGGGGGAGGAGAGAGAAGAGGGGATTGAGACAATGGAAAAATAGGATTTAAGATCATTCAAGCTTAAGGTTGATGCACTCCTACCCAACATGGGGACATTTAGAGAGAGAAAGAGTCTCTAAAACTCTAAAATTACCTTCACTTTGCAAAGAATTCAAAATATCTCCAAGAAATCTCTGGCCACCTAGTCTCTGCTTCCAAATGCCAGGCAGGAAGCAGGAATTATTCACCTGAGCTGCTGTATAGGTGAGGGAAAGGTGCATCTAGAATAAACAAACTGGACAAGACCACAGATCAGGCCTTGTTGATGGGATCACCTGGTCAAGAAAGGCTGGGAGAGAAGGGCTGAGGGGAGCAGGAAATTGAGGATTTGAAAATCAGTTCATCAAAGTTCACTCTGTCATTCAGCAACTCTTCTTCCCACCCTTTCCTCTAATATGACTGTTCTTCCTTCTGTTACTGGCTATTAACATTGCTTTTTGTTTTTCCTTTGCTCCACTCTCCCTTTCATCTTATTCCTCTTTCTTATTCATTTTCTATTCCTCTTTTTCTCTCCTCTTATTTTTCATTGTTGTTTTCTTTCTCCTTCATTTTCATTTCCCTTCTCTCTATGTCTCCCTCCCACCCTGACTCTGTCTTTCTCTTTCCCTTTCTGTCTCTTTTCTTCTCCATCTTTCACTGTATCTGTCCTTTCTCCATCTCTGTCTCTCCCTCTCTTTCTCTTTCTCTGACTCTTTCTGTTTCTCCATCTCTTTGTCTATCCTTTTCTATCTCAGTTTCTCTTTCTGTCTCTCTCCTTTTGTTTCTTTGTCTTTCTCTCTCTCTCTCTGTTTCTTTCTGCCTCTGACTGTCTCTTTCCTTTGCTCTTTGCTTCTCTCTATATGTTTCCCAGCATCACACAGCATACATATTTTGCTCCCCACCATAGTTTGCTAGAGTATCATGTAATTTCATTTCTAGATTCAAATCAGCCTGAGCATTTATTTCCATGTGAAAAATTCTTTTCCAAAGGGACATGACCTTCATAACTTTCCCTGACAGAAAGTCAATTTTACCTTTAAATTATTTTAGACAACTGAGTCACAGGAAGGGTATCTATGAGAATCATGTTTCTCCCTAAAGCTTGTGGATGAGACAGCAGCTGGATGAGGTGAGGAAGTCATGGTTTGAACAAGAGGGCACCTGGTTCTCATCCTGTCCATTTTCTTCATTTCCCCCCCATTGTTTGACTTGGCAGTTAGATGAAAAAAAAATACCTATTGAAGTAGAAATGAGATTTAATGAAAGATTTTCAGTGATTTGGGAATTAAAAGAGACCATTAACCTAGTCTCAGGTGTGCCACCATCAAACCATTATCCATAGCAAGTCAATTCTCCTCTCTGGGTCCCAGTATCAATATCTCTAAAGAGAGGAAGACTAGCCTAATCAGGGGTTCTTAACCTGGGGTCCACAAACTTGAATAGGAGAGACATATTTATTTTCACTAGAATTTAGCTTTTCCTTCCTTCCCAAATAGTCAAAGTCAAAATTATTTTAAAACTTTATTCTAGAAAGGTGTCCCTATAGGTTTAACCAGACTGACAATGGAGTCCATAATGCAAAAATAATTCCTGAACTAGATTACCTCTAGGGTCCCTCTCAGCTCTGACATTCTAGGGTTTCAAGAATGCTTTTTGAGAGCAAAAATCTTTTAGGTTAGGACTAATTTCTTTCAGTTCCTGGGTATGTGGTTCTAAGTTAATTTTCAATGTTATACTTCCCTCTATTGCCATCTCTCTCTTTTACCATCTATCTGTCTGAAGAAAGGTTCTTCCTTTCTTCTCCAATGTAAAGACATAGGAAGAACCACTAAAAGGCAGGAAGGTTTCCATGCAGCCAGGATTATTCAGAGATATAGTCAGTTGAATTTGCCTCTTCTGCCATGGACTGGCGGACAGGTTCCATCTGAAGCCACAGGGTGCTCAACAAATCTGCCCTGGGCCAAAACTACTCACTAATTAAAACATTTTGCAGGATGAATTGAGTCCTGGAGAATGTTGCCAGATTGAGGTAGCTCCCAAAGCCCAATGCCCAGAAAGGGCCCTGCTTGGGAGATTCATGCTGCCAGTTTCTCCCCCAAGCTACCCTTATGCCCTTCTTTAAACAAAGAGGAATGGATATGGTCAGGCAAGTACTGTCTCCCCCCCTTATCCCACCTGCTGCTATTTAGCTCTCCTCTTCCAAGAGAGCAAAGGTCATGGCTCACCAAGAGCTTAATCTACTTTTTTGTTTTCCTTTTTTTTTTAGGATCAGAATGATGGATGAACTCTGGAAAACCTATCAAGTTAAGTCAAATTATCTAATCATTTCCACCAATGCCAGCCAGGTGACTTTGAGTCAAGCTTCTAGCAGCCATTTGGCTGCTGGACCATCTCTGTGGGGTACCATGTTTATTTGGGCTATTTCCCTTAGCCAAAGAGGAAAGGGTTAGAACTGGAGTTGAGCCTTGTTGATTATTTTGAGTTGTCTTTGAATTTTGGTCTCATAAGCATCTCCAGGATGGAAGGTCCAAAAGGCCATGGTCTGTCTTTAAAAAACACACTTTTTTTCTGGCCATCATTTAGGACCCTTCATTCCTACCACTATGTGTGTCTAGCCTGCCAGGGGGCATTGTCTGGCTCAAAAAAAAACATGGGAAAGCTGACAGGATCTAGAGGAGAGGAACAGAAATGACTGAAGTGTTGGAGAATGCAATAAAGTTGAGTGTACATCATAATTTGGGGGAGGTGTGTGGTAAGGGAAGACTTCCAGGTTCCTATTCTCTTTCTGGACTCCAGGGATTGTCTCACATCTCTGTTATGTCTGAACCCTCAGTTGTTAGCTTATGAGGAGTTGATCAGATCATAGAATTGTCTTCATTACCCAAATGGGACTGATTTCCAGCACTACTTCCTTCCCCAGAAATATCCATCCCCTTCCTCCCTAACTTTCCAAGTCCTCTCCATTTTTCAAGACCAAATTCAAATTTGATTGATTTTATGAATATTTCTCAGATGACATGGCCCCATAAAAATCTCTCTGTCCTCTGAACTTCTGGTACTTATTGGTGATTATTTGGTGATTAACCAAGGATTGTCTTGTGCCATCTATTGTAGCAAAGTTATTCAGTTGCCATATTGTATTTTACTGAAAGGCAACATATTATAGAGACCAGAGAAACAATCTTTAAGTCAAGTGCCTAGATGGAGGTCCTGTGTCCCACCAAGGAGAGCCCCTTAATATCTCAGGGCTTCTGGTTCCTCTTAAGGCTATAAAGGAGTTAACAATATACATCACTGGAGGGAGTTCCCATACAAGGAGCTTCTGATATTGCTGAAATCATAGGTGAAGCCCCTTTCACAAGTGGAGCTTGTTAGAATAACTTGAGAAGGACCTCCTGGTCATTTGTAAATCCCTCTTTTGAGGATTTGTAAGACAAAGCATAGAAGACAGAAAAGCTCCAAAGGAGGGAGCATCCAAATCAAATAGATGTCAACAGCTAAATTATATATCTATATCTGTATCTCTGCATCTGTGTGTAAACACATACATAATAAAATTACTATATAATAAGTATACATACATATATAACTATCTGATAAAACATAGCAAGATAACAATATATATATACACACATATATATACCTACTCTATATACACATACATATATACCTATTATACACATATATATTACTGTATACACTATACTATAACTACTATATATGTATGCATACATATGTACATATAATATAAACATATACATACAAACCTGCTATATACACAGAATATACATGTGATGTATATAGTAGGTATATCTGTATATATAGTATATCTACATTTATTTATATATGTACATACATACACATATATGTGTAGATGTCTTCCTCACCTAGCTCATAAGCCCTTTGTGGGCAGGGACTGTGGCTTGGATCTCTTTGTGTCATCCACTAAGCCTCGAACATAATAGATGCCCAAAAAATGTTTCCAAGCTGATGGATTGTTTGATATCAGAAAACCAATTAAGTGATTTACAATGAGAATGATATCTGCCAAACAGATGGATATTCTTGTCAGCCAATTATCACATTCTTTTCTTAGTAGGGAAGTCTATTTGGAAAATGAAATTGAAATCTTGTCCAGGTTTAGGGCAATGCTGGGAATAGAAGTGGGGTGCAGCTAGCAAAACCATCACCACCACGAGAGCAAGTTGTCCTGGGCAAGGAAGTGGTGGAAGGCAAAGCCAATTTCAACAACACCTACCATTCCTTTTCCTCCATTGGTTGTGTTCTCTTTGACTCTGTACTAACTTCCTCAGCTATAGACCATTACAGCAGATTTTAATGCTGCCTCTTGCCATTCCTCTTGCACTTGATAATCTTATTGAGTTCTTATTTGACATGCTCTCCCCTTCCACTTCACTCCACTCCATTTGACCCTCTTCCTCTCCCTCTCCCTCTCCCTCTCCATAGCGCTCTCTCTCTCTCCCTGTCCCTGTCCCTGTCCCTCTCCCTCTCCCTTTCTCTTTTCTTCTCCCTCTTCCTCTTCCTCTTCCTCTCCCTTTCCCTCTCCCTCTCCCTCTCCTTCTCTCTCCCTCTCCTCCTCTCCTCCCCACCCCCTCAGCAGCAGCCACATCAGTGCTTGCTTGGACTAATGCCTCTTCATTTGCAGGGGGACTCTTCCATCTGGCCCTGGTGAGTATCCTTAATCATAAGGAAAAATTGGCCCTACTCCCCACTAGGAGACAGAAAGCTGATAGCTGCATGGTGAACATATGGACATAGCACTAACAATGTGCCAATAAGACTTGGCCTGCCCAAGTCAACCAAAAGCTCCCGTCTTGGCTTCTTCATTTCTAGCCACTTGTACAGACCCACTGCCCAGATTTCTTGCTGAGTTCCCTTTTGGCTTTCCTGAAAGTTGCTACTTTAATAAATAATAATATTTTATATAACTCTTTAAAGTTATAAAGTGTTTACATATATTATTTCATCTGATCATGTATTATTTCATCTGATCCTCATAACAACCTTGCAAGGATTTAGATATATAATTATCTCAATTTTAAAGATGAGGAAATTAAGACAGACAGAGGTTAAGTGACTTGCCCAGAGGCATGCAACTAGCAACAACTATCTGAGAAGTATTTAATCTCAAGTCATTCTGATTCCAAGACCACAGAGTACATGGAGGACTAGCATTAGTATGTTGTGTGAATAAAGGAAACCAAAGTACAAGTCATTTTTGTGACATTCTGTGATCTTTAGTAAATAACAATATTTTTACATAACACTTTCCTTATCTATAAATATAATCCTGTATTATAGAGTCTCTTGTGACTCAAAGTCAAACTATATTTTATAAACCTCTCACTTATTTGTCTCAGTTCCCCTACCCTCATGGAACCAAGGAATCACCTGAGTGGCTATAAATTCCCCTTATAAGAACTTATGCTCACAAAGCTTCAAAACAGTAAATTTTATATTCATGGATCAAGATAATCCTCCACTACAGTGAACCCAGTCTTCTCTCAGAAGGACCTGTACCACCTTAGTAAAATTTAGATCTATCTTTGGTGAAGCCCCAGTATGGGTAAATACCAAGAGTTTCATCCCATGGTATTTTGCTCTTTTTGAAAGAAGCTCTTTCTCATCCATGCTCCACCACTCCAATTCCCTTGGCCTTCATTTGGAATATCACTGTTCCTTGATGTTTAGACTTCTCAAGCACATGATTCCCACTGCTTCCTTTCCAGGTGGTGTTGTTGTTCAATTGTGTCCAATTGTGATACTATGGACCATAGCAAGCCAATAATATCCATGAGGTTTTCTTGACAAAGATACTAAAGTAGATTAACATTTCTTTTTCTAAAGGATTTAGGCAGGTAGAGGTTAAGTTTGCCCAAAGTCACAGAGCTAGTAAGTGTCTGGGATGCTATTTGAACTCAGGTCTTCCTGACTCCAGGTCAGCATTCTATCCATTGAACCACCTAACTGCTACCTCTCCAGATACTAGCTCTCAAACTGCTGAAACTCAGAGAATTACATTGGAGTCAGGTTTCCCACTTCTGGGACATTAGGTATATCTGGTGTATTTTAATAACCTGCTGTTTTAAGATAAATCCCACAGCCCTACACTCCATTAAAATGGCAAGGGATTAACTTTTTATTGGCCTTCTCAAAAGGTTCTCTTTCTTTTTTCACCCTGGGTTAGCTTATCAGTGATTTCATAGCTTTTTACCTCTCTCTTTGCCTGGATGATACACTTCTCATTCATGATGGATCTTTTGGAAAGACAATCTGAGTCTCTATGAATTTACATTTTCATCTCCTATCTTTTTGGGGGAAGATGGGTTTAATTATGCTAAGTATCATGGATGCTTCTTGAAAAATCTCAAGGAGGAAATGGGAGGGACATAAGAGATTATCCCTAATGGCTACTCCTAGAACAAATGCTTATGGCTCAGAGAAAAAGGAGAAAGAGAGAAAAGAGAGGAGAGAAAGGGCTTAGGGGAAGAAAATGCTATTTAGATTTTGAAACACTATGCATATTTAAGTTATAAGCTATTCTAATAATATTAGCCTCTTTCAAAAATTATGTACATTGTAAAGAAGGCTAGACTAGGATGTTTTGAATCTTCCCATATCTAAAGAATTTTAAAATAAGGGTGAAAGTCTATGATATAAAGAGAAGAACATATAGAAAAAGGATTCCAGGAATCTTAGAAAAAGTGCTCAGAATCTGGCTATGATGGTTGGGTTTTCTTTGCCTTACATAGGGTCAAGGCCTCCATAAAATTGTTGGGTTTATTTCTAGTCCTCTACTTTAATCTTTCAGATTCTGCCTTATTTCTGTGGCTCTTTTTGGTTTCAAGGGTCTTTATATTGCCTCCTACTTCCCAAGTAAGTAAAGCTTCTCTAGCTTACATCCCAACACTTTAGGACCCTGCTCTAGCTGGGAAACTGATATTTGATTCAAGGAAAGGTATTATTGGGTGCTAAGCCTTAATGTGTGATCCAACCTCAGGTTACATGAATATTTTTAAAAGGAACTTTCAGTGTCTTAATTCAAGGGAATGCCATTTGGGATTTTCCATCATCAATGTTAGGACCAATGAATGGGTTACAGGAAGGCAGATTTTGACTCTGTATAAGGAAAAATTTTCTAACTATTAAAGTTGTCTAATATTGGAAGGGACTCCAAGAAAGTGAGTTCCTTACGATGGGAAATCTTCAAAGAGAATGTGGATAGCTAGCTACCTTTCAGAGATGTTGAAGGAGACTACTTCTGATAGAGGTTGGATTAGATTAGTTTTCAAGATCCTTTGGGCCAAGAGGCACAGATTACTAAGGATCTACTAATGTATAAATTTTGGGAGCGGAAGTGGGTCTTTGAACTTGGGTGGGGAAAAATAATTATATTTTTATTTTGAAAAATATTAGCTTCATTTCTAATCCTATTTACTTGTTTGCATTTAAAAACATTTTTAGAGAGGTAGCACAATGGATAGAGCACCAGGTCTGGAGTCAAGAGGACCTGAGTTTAAATCTTGCTTCAGACATTTCTTTGCTTTGTGACTCTGGGCAAATCACTTAACCCTGATTGCCTTGCCCTTACCACTTTTCTGTTTTAGGGACTGATACTAAGACAGAAGGTAAGGGTTTAAAAATTAAAATAAAATAAAAGCATGGATCCATGAACTTCACCAGACTTCTAAAAGGGTCCATGACAGAGAAACGGTAGACTGTTGCCTTAGAAAAACAAAACAGCTTGATATCTAACCTTGATCTCTTCCTGATTTTTTTCTCTGAAAAAAAAAAAAGCAGTGCTAGTAAAATTAATCAGCTGGTGCCCTGCTCAAATTTATTGACCAATATCAATGAATACATATTTATTAAATGCCTTCTATATGCCACGTATAAGCTTTGTTGACTAACAACTTTACCATATCACTTCCTTTCTCTACATCCCTCATGTTCTAATTTCAAGAAAGGATTTTTTTTTCTTCTGTTTCTAGGGATAGTGGTCAATTACTCAACATAATCCTTCTCATCTGGAACCACGGATTTCTGGAGCTATAAAGAACCTTAGAGTTCATGTAGTTCCACTTATTTTATTTCACAGGTCAAAAATGAGGTTAAGAGAAATTGTTGAGTAACTTGTTAAAAAATATAGGAACTGAGACAGCATTAGAACCCATTCTAAGTCCTCTGACTCTTGTTCTGGTGTTTTTTCTACTGTACTTTGCTGTGACTATGACTTCATGATGCATCTCATTCCCCCTTCTACTGAAACCAGTTAGCTCCCATTGAGGAGGGTCCAACGAGAAAGGACTATTGAAATATACACTGTATCTTCCTTAGTTCTCAAGAGACAGGCAACCTCTGAGCTACTTAGCCTTGGCGAGAAGACTCCACAAGGCCAGATAATTACACAATTATGGGCTTGGACATCCTCTTCATTTTACAGATGACAAAACTGATGATTCAGCCAAGGTCACACTAGCTAGTAAATTGCAGATCTGGGACTCAAAATCAGGTCTTCTAGAGCAACATTCAGTATTCTTTCTAGGACATTGCAATGCAATAATTATCATGAAAGATTTGCCTGAATCTGAATTCCTTCTCCAAAAAGCCTTCGCTTGTAGGATTTTATGATCCCTTTAGCAGTTTGGTAACGTTCATGGATCCTTTCTCAAAATAATGCTTTTATTTTATTTTAATTTTCAAACCCTTATGTTCTGTCTTAGTATTAATCCTAAAACAGAAGAGAGGCAAGGGCTAGGCAATCATATGGACCAGCCTAGTAATGGATATAGTATGGTCTACTGGACAGTACCAATGATCAGGGGACAAGAGACTTGAGTTGTTATCCCAACTCCGCTGCTGTATTACATTGGGTAAGTCATTTCCCATCTCCAGGACTCTTTAAAAAAAATTTTTTTTTACATTTGCAAAATGAGAGATTTGAGTTAGATGATAGCTTAGGTCCTTCTTGGCTCTAGCTTCAGGGAACAGAGGGTGGAGTGGAAATGTTGTCAATGCAGAATACTCTTCATGCTCTCCACCCTCTCTACCAGCTTAATCCTACTCAGACATCCCAACAGACCTGTTTCCTGGCAGCTTTTAGCCTCCTTTTCATTTAGCTGAGGGAACGGGACATTGTGTGCCCTTCTGAGAGAAGGGCCTTGCCTGGGTGACCTGGTGACTGACTTTTCTCAGCTTGGCCCTTAACGGCATGAATTCAGAAGCTGAGGCTTCCCTGTGAAGGAAGCAGCTGTTATCTATTCATGGCAGGTTTCCTAGAGGGGTCAGGGTGGAGACTACTTGGGGAACTGGCAAAAGGAGGATGCTGGAAAACCTGGAATATAATATCTAAAGCACTTGAAATTCCAGTAGAAAGTTACCCAGGCTGCATGTCGCCATATATTTGTTTTTCTAGGACACGGATTTTGGCCAAGGACACCTCTTTCCTCAGTAGGAAAGGCCCAATAATTCTGAATAACAGAATAAAGAGCAAAGACAGACGAGAAACAGCAGACCATGGGCTGGCCAAGGACTTACCCAAGATCACATGGGTAGGATGAGGAGTAGTAGAGCTGAGATTCTAACCTGGGTCTTCTGATTCCAATGTCAATACTCATTCTACTGAATTTAGGCTAAGACTTGATTAGTTCTCATGATCTATGGGAAGATAAGGAAAGAATTGTAAGACTGTGATCTAGAATTCTAATAAAGTTTTTTTCCTCATCTTATGCTAACTCTTTCCCTTCTACCCCCCCCAAAAGAAATGTGGAAATTAAATGAAATAATGAATATAACATAAAGTGCTTTCTACCAATGAAGTGCTATAAAATTATCAGCTAGAACAGCTTCATTGTAATATAGTATTAATATCCTCATACAAACAAACAAAACCTTCCCCTTCTAACTGTCAGGAGTTAATTTGGTGCTGAACAAGTCCTAATAGGTCTGATGAAGCAGTCCAGCAGATTTGGTTGTGTTTGGGCTTATCAGGATCAACCCAGACCCATCCCAAAGTAGATGTGGTTTCCCAGCTACTAATTGGGATGGGCCCTCTGCCTAGTCATCTGTCTTCTATTCAGCAGAATTCAAAAGATCCTTGAAGATTTCCTGCTCCACCTTCCCAATCACAGCTGTGGTCCCTTGGGTCTGGACCCAAGTTCTGTAATTGACAAGTGTTGTAGAAGCCAAAAGTTTAATGAAAATATCAGCCTCCATTTTGGTATTTGTTAAATGGGATTAGTAATATGGGCCACCCACTTGCTACAGAGGGGTAAGACTGGGATTCAAAGCAACAAACCCACCAAACATTTAGTAAGAACTGTCTGTTATACACAAGGGTTATGGAGATACAATGACAAAAACAGAAAAGTCTCTTCCTTCAAGGATCTTACATTCTGCTGATGGTAGCATCAGGCTCTGTTTATAAGCCCCTTTATAAGAAGATTAAGGAAAAGGAGGAGGGGCAGTTGAGAAGAGAAGAGAGCTGAGATGGAGAGGGTAGAGGAAAGAAGAAAAGGAAAGGGGAAGTGTACAGATGAGGAGACAAAGAATTTTAATAACATAAACAATGACATGAAAATGAGCCCAAGAGTTCCAAGGGTGTGTTGGAACCATCTCCTACTGGCTTGCAAGAGGTGATTGTTAAACTTTCGGTGGGAGGCTCTACCCCTCAGAAATCAGAAAATACTATAAATTAAGGTTTGGTTCATTGTTTTGTTCATTGCCTAGACTTATAAAGTAATAAAGATGTTAATAATGCAGAAGAAACATAAAAACATATTATGAGTACTTTTCGGGGGGAGGCAGATCCAGTTCAACATTAGAAAGTATAGTCCTGGTTCTAAGCCATTTTTCATATACTCAGGACTGTCTCAGGAGTTATAAGCTTGCCATAGCATTTAAGTCAGGGGCCAGGACTAATGAGGATTTGAGCTCATTTGAGCTTGAGGTCAGTTCCTTGTGAGATTGGGAAGGGAAATTGCACAGACTGGAGTGTTCTCTCAGTGCCAGATGGAGCAGCTAATGCCCCTAAAGGGGAAGAGCCTACAGCATGAATAGTGGTTCTTGCCATAAGAAATTCCCGACTGTTCCCAGCATCCACAATTGCAAGGCTGGGTGAGAAGAAGGGTAGGGGGGCCCTTTAGAGAAGATTGCCCAGTCCTCCTTCCACTATCACACACCAGCCTACTGCCACCTGTTATTGGAGGCTTGGGCTTGGCACATGTACATTTTCAAATGAGATAAAGGATGGGAAAGCAATTTGCAATCTGTAAAGCAAAATATGTGAAATATTGTGATTTTTTTCCCTTTATCATCTCATGGTCAAGTGGGCACAATCATAGACTATTCAGGAAGCCAAGATCCTATAAACTCAATGAGACTTTTCTTTGATCCACAAATGCATTTGTCAGGTTATACTGGTATATTTTAAACAATTGACTCCAAATAAATGAGTACAGAAGACACATCTTTCAGTTTTCTCTGCATTATTAACATTTTCTTCATTACTTAATTAATTCTAGATTCTCAACAAAACAATAAATTAAATCCTGATTTGTAGCATTTGCAGTTTACCAAGGTATAAAACAAACTGAAAATTTGACAACTGACTCCCATAAGCATTTATGATGTTATATGGTGTTATGATGATATAAGATTTGAGCTGGTTTGAATCTGACTTTAGCACACTCCCTTTTCCTCATTCATCATATGGGAAAGATGCAAAGAAAAAGCCGACTAGGATGATGAGGGGACTGAAGATCATGCCATATGTTTAGCCTTGAAAAGTCTTAGTGCAAGGGCTAAGGGGTACATATTATATTCAAGTAGCTTCAGAGTTGTCATGTGGAAGAAAAACTGGACTCAGTCTACTTGGTACCATAGGGTGGAATGAGAACAATTGGGTAAAAGACTCAGAAGTGTGAAAAAAATTACCTAATAGTTAAGACTACCCAAAAGTAGAATGGTTTGTTTTGGGGGAAATGAAATCCTAGTTATTGGAGGTTTTCAGTGGAGAGTGGCTGAGCACTTGTCAAGCATATGTAAAATAAGATGGATGCTACAGGTAGGGGTTGGTGTGTAAGATTACAGAAGTCTCAATGATTTTGTAAAAATCTCTATGGAGTTCTTTGAAAACTCAGTGATAAATCTCCCTTGGAATGTCATTGCTAATCTTCATCAGCACAACCAGGGAACTTTTGTGGCTATTTTTTTAGATATGATCAATCGATGGCTTTTTTTCTGACAAAAAAAAAATAGTCTAATTAGGACAGAAACTTTCTCTCATTGGGGCAGAGTTTCCCCTCTTTTTTGAGTCATAAAAATGAGATGCCTCATCTTCAAGAAATAGTCTATAGTAATTTTCATAACTTGCCCAACTGCCCAAGAAGAAGATAGGAAACAGAAAGAGAAATGAAAAGATAGCCATAAACCCCCCCCCTCCTGAACCTCCCAATCAATAGAAACATATCATTGAAAAGGATCTTGAAGGTCATCTGGTCCAACCCACACCTGAACATGGGTCTTGTCTGCAATGTTGCCAACACATAGTTATCGGACCTTTGCTTCAAAAACTCAGTAAGAAGGAATTTTATCATCTCCCAAAGCTTCCCATTCTGTTTTGGGAAAATTTTAGTCATATTTCTCCTCAGTTTATTTCTTTGCAACTTTTACCTATCTGTCCTTCTTTGGCCCTTGGGGACCAAGCATAACAAGTTTAATCCTTCAAATATAAGACAGCCCTTTGAATTCTTGAAGACAGCTATCATATGTCTCTTAGAATTAGGTTTCCCAGGTTAAACTTTCCAAGTTCTTTCAGCAAATCCTCATATGCTATGCCCTCCTGGATGCCCTATTTTGAATGCTTATAAATTTATAAAGATTTGGAAGTCTCCACTAGTGATCTACGATGGCATCAAGCCATTACTGACTACTTTTGTCAGACAGTAATTCATCCAGCGAAAGAGCAGAGAGTCAGAAGAATAATAGTCTTATCCAGCAAAGTACACATAATGTAGAATGTTCTGTGTTCAGGTTCCTTAAAGAAATCACAATCAGGCTTGTACAGCAGAGTTGTAAAGTATCTTGGGCACATAGATCTAGGATATATAGGTCTATGTATACACCTCACTACTAGGTTTCTATAAATTTGTGCCCATTCTTCCTTTTGTGGACACTTTATGAATTGGTGAGTATGACCTAGATTTATAGGGCTCTTGACTTTTTAAATAATTATTATTCTAGGGGCAGTTAGGTAGCCCAGTGGATTGAAAGCCAGGTCTAGAGATGAAGTTCTGAAGTTCAAATCTGAATTCAAACATTTCCTAGCTGTGTGACCCTGAGCAAGTCACTTAACTCCCATTGTCTAGGCTTTAGCACTTTCTGCCTTGAAATCAATATACGGTATTGATTCCAGATGGAAAGTAAAGATGGAAATAAGATGGAAAGTAATTTGAATAAATAAATAAATATTATCCCTGCATTTCCCTTCCATTAAATAAATGTTAGATAACTATTTTGTTTTTACTTTCTCATTCGGTGAATGTTTCATGTTTCATAGTTAATGATATTTTTGTGATGGTTTTGTGTAAATGGAAGGTATAGCAGTTGGGTAGGCATGATTATAGATGTGTATTATCCCCATACCAGTGAGCTGTGGCAGTATGCTCACTAATGTCCAGCTCCACCTCTGTGAAAACTATCCTAGTTCTACCATCATAAGTTGTCTAGAGGAGTAAAATTACAAGTCCAGGGTCATGCCTATCCATTGTTCTCATCTATTTGTGAAGTTCACTATCCAAGGACAAGTTGCTGTCTTAATTTTATTTTATATTTAATGTGTCAGGAACTGTTGCTCAAGTGAACAAAATGACTCCTTTTTGTAATAGAACAAAACAAAGTGTCAATTCATTTTTTGTAGGCTGGCTGAAAGAATCTTTCAGAAAATTTCAGGAGCAGACAGGAAGATGGGGATGCTAGGAACTAATCCTGTTCCCAGATGGTTCTGATTTCTTCCACTAAATCTCTATATTTTAAAAGATTCTCACTCTACATAGTTTGGCAATTATGAGTATTCAATATAGTGACGTCTATTAAAAACTGTTAAATTTTTATGGATTAATGTTTTGTCCTGAAGATTATGGGCAACATATTTTATTTGTGATAATGCTATGGTTCCAAGCAGTTTGTTGAGTTCTTAGGATTGTTTTGGATCTATAGAAAGAAAGCAAGCCCTTGGAGAATAAGAATTGGTTATTATTTTTTTCCATTTGTAGGCCCAGCACACTTTCTTTTTTCCCTTAGTATAGATAAGGAATTTTATTGTAATTGAGTCCAAATGCCCTTTTTATATCATTGAAGGAAAAAATGCCATTAGATGAAGCAGCTGTGTAATGTGTTTATTGGTATAGTCATATAACTTGATGTCACTCATATATATTAAGTGATTAATAAGAAATTTTGCTATAGTTCCCTCTTAAACTTGGAAGAGGTACTCAGTTCTCTTTGAGAAAGTAGATGATGAGCATAAGGATAGGCAGAACCTGGTGTGGGGGGGGGGGGAAGGTTAGAGCCAAGATAGTAGAGAAGGTAAACAGACCACTCTGATCTCTACCAAATTATCATCCAAAAACCTTAAACACCTTAAATTGAATTCTGGGGCAGTGAAACCCACAAAAAATGGGGTGAAATAGTTTTTCAGTTCAAAAAGAGCTTAGAAGATTAGCACAAGAGATCTAGTGTACTGGGCTGGAAGATAAGCACAAAGCAGAATGTCTAGGCAGGCTCTCCCATAGTCCTCAGGGGCAGCTGAATCAGCAGCAAAGTCTTCCAGAAATCTCAGACACAGACAATGGATGGGGTGGGGGATTAGACAACTGCTCAGAAGGAGATTACAGGATTACAAGGGTCCTTTTGCTGGCTTTGGGTTCAGGATTCTTATTGCATCGCCCATATGCAGGTCACAATCTCAAAGTGAAGAAGAGCTCTAGTACACACCAGTGTCATAGTTCCAAGGCAGAAAAGAGTGCTTGTGGTTACTCACAGACCAAAACATGGACCAAAAAAGTATTACAAAGCGTCTCTCCTTAGATCATACCACCTTAGAAAAACCGAAAACTTACAGATCCCAGAGCTAACCCCAAAGGCAGCTAAGAACCTGAAATTTGGAACAGTGCTCCCTTTACCACAGGTTCAGAGTTCAATATAAAAAGGAGGTGTTTTTTTTTAATTAAAAGAGAAGAAAAAGGCTAGGAAAGGAGCAAACAACAACAACAAAAAAAGAAATTTAACATAGGAAGTTATTTTGTTGGCAGGGAAGACCAAAACACAAACTCAGAAGAAAACAACAAAGTAGATACTGCTACATCTAAAGCTTCTAAGAAAAATATGGATGGCTCTCAAGACGAAAAAGAAAAAATTAATGAAGGAGCTCAAAAAGGATCTTAAAAATAGAAGAAAAATTGGGAAAAGAAATGAATGCTACAGGAAAATCATGAAAAAAGAATCAACAGCTTAGTAAAGAAGCCACAAAAAATACTGAAGAAATTAATACCTTAAAAAAAAAGAATGAGGTAATTGGTAAAAAGAGAACAAAAATCCAAAGAAGAGAAGAACTCCTTGAAAAGCAGAAATGGCCAAATGGAAAAGGAAGTACAAAAATGGACTCAAGAAAGTTGTATCTTAAAATTTAGAATTGGGCAAGTGGAATCTAATGATATCATGAGAAATCAAGAAAATCAAACAAAGTCAAAAGTGTGAAAAAATAGAATAAAATGTGACATATCTCATTGTAAAGATAACTGACCTGGAAAACAAATTCAAGAGAGATCATTTAAGAATTATTGGACAACCTGAAAGATTTGATTTTTAAAAAGCACTTAGACATCATCTTTCAAGAATATAAAGGAAATTAAAATTAAGAAATAAAGAAAAACTGCCTTGATATTCTAGAACCAGAGTAAACTAGAAGTAGAAAGAATTCATTGGTCATCTCCTGAAAGATATCCCAAAAAACATAATTCCCAGGAATATTATAGGCAAATTCCAGAACTCCCAGGCTGAGGAGAAAATATTTCAAGCACGGCCAAAAAGAAACAATATAAATAACATGGAGACACAGTCAAGGTAACACAAGAATTAGCAGCTTCTACATTAAAGGATTGAAGAGCCTGGAATATGATATTCCAGAGGGCAAAAGAATCAAGACTCCAAACAAAAATCACTTCCCCCTGAAAAATTGAGCATAATCCTTCAGAGGAAAAATGGGTATTCAATGAAATAGAGGACATTCAAAAATTCATCTCTTGGAGAAATATGAATAAGATTCCAGAGTATCTATCAATGCCTATAAGTGAGCAACATGCACAAACATTTTCTGTCAAATATTATGAAATTATGGAATATTCATTCATGGTGATTATAGTAAATGTTAGCTTTAATATATATATATATATACATATATATGTATATGTATATATATATATATATTGTTTTGGTGTATTTCATCTGCTAGATGGATTCATGCTGCCAAACTCAAAAAGGGCTTTTCAAAATTCCAATCTAACTATGCCCATTTCCTCATCAAAATGATTTGAGCTATTAATACTATTTTTTCATCTTTTCATTAAATAACATTTACTTCTTTAAAAAAATTACAAGAGGCCTCTAGAGATTTGGGCTATCTTGAAGCAATGAACCACATAGTCATGACAACTATCTAGTTCTTGGGTCCAGCCCAAGTATGATGACAGAGATCATACTGATTCAGATGACATAGGTCAGAATCCACTGAAACTCTAGAATCAATTTCAGTTAGTTGTCATTTTTCCACACAAAGGGTAGCAAATGGGAGCACAGAAAAGATTTCCTACAACACCATGCCTCCTTGAAAACAAATGCATAAGAAAGCAAAAGTAGGCAAAATTTTAACATAGCTCTTAAAATGATTACTTAAGTGTTTCCATGATAATTATACTATTGTTAGACTCCCCCAAATCCTGTATCTGAAGGACAAGCATCGTTTAAAATGAGTTGGGGAGAGGAGTGGCAGCAAGTGACTCAGTGGAATGAGAGCCAGGCCTAGAAAACAAGAAGTATTGGGTTCAAATCTAGACTTTAATACATCCTACCTCTATGACTCTGGGCAAGCCAGTTAACCTCCATCACCTAGCACTTACTGCTCTTCTGCCTTAGACCCAAAGCACAATATTGATTCTAGGATGGAATGTAAAGGTTTTAAAAATATTAATAATAAAATAGATGGGATATATAAGAAATCTCTGAATGGGTGCTTTCTGCCATTTGGAATAATCAGGTTCAAAGAATAAATCTTATATTTTATACTCCTGGAATTTTTATATCCCTGTCCCCCATCAGATGATAGGAAATTCTTTGTAGTCAAGGTCTGTTCGTCCTTTTAATATTGTGTCTCCAGTTTATAGAACAATGCCTTGCATAAAATATAGCTTGTAGTCTTTTTTTTTTTAATTTAGCACTGGAAGAGTCCTCAGAGGCCATTAAGTCTTATACTTTCCTTTTACAGATTAATAAATTGAGGCAAATAGGGGTTTAATGATTTGACCAGAGTCACAAACAGTGTCTAAAGCAATATGTGATCCCAAGTCTTCTTGATTCTGTCTGTGAAGTCTAATTCTGTATCTCTTGCTCCATGTTTAATGAAGCTTGCTAGATTAGATTGCATTATAAACAATGTACTTCTTTTAATATAGCTTATTACATCATTAGTCTTTTTGGCTGCCATGTTGCATTGTTGACTCATATTGTTATTGAATCTGCTACAATTCAGGCATCTTGTTCTATTAATTTCTGTCTAAACATTCCACCTATGTTATAAAGTTAATATTTTTTTTAATGTAGGTGTAGAATCTCACCCTTAATTTACCCTATTCTATCAAGACCTTTTGGGATCTCAACTTTGTTTTCCAGACTGTTAGTTATGCCTCCAAACTTCATGCCTTCATAAAATTTGACATGATAGTTACATATCCCTTAATCAAAGTTATTTATAAAACTGTCGAACAGTGAAGTGCCAAGGACAGATCCCTCAGTCATTTTACTAGTGACCTTCTTCTAAGTCAGAGGTTCTTAACTTTTTTTTCTTCTGGTATAATGGACTCCTTTGGAAGTCTGGTGAAGTTTGGGATAAAGCTTCTCAGAATAACTTAAAAAATAAATTTTAGTTAGAGATTATTGAAAATAAAGGATATAATTTTTCCCTGTCCAGTTTCAAAGATCCTCTGAAATCTATCAACAAGCTCCTTAGGGATCAATAAACCCTAGGGTAAGAAAGTCCATTTAAGTTAAACATCAATTCATTCCTTAGGGCCAAATCATTCAACCATTTCCAAATATATCTAATTGTACTATGATCTAACCCATATCTGTGTATTTTATTCACAAACATTGCATGTCAGTTCTTCACAAGGTTTTAGTTAATTTTGCTTCAGCAACCAGCTTTTCCTTGGTAATTTAAAACTGCTCCAGAATAGCATTTCCCTTTCTCTTCCTCCATTTTTTGAATAATTAAAACTATAGTTAAGGAAAATAAAAATTTTAAAATATATATTAGCTGCTATGTTTTTGGCAGAAAAATCATATCAGAAGATGGCTAGAAAACTGAAGTACTTCATCAGTGTAATATATGCTTTCATACAGGTTTGTGATCTACTTTTCATATTCTTCCCTGAATTTTTCTTTCTGTATGACTGGTCAAGAGAATGTCACTATAAAAATATTATGTCTTTTTTTAACTTCCCTTAGCACTCACCCAAACATTCTATGTAATGTTTCTTTTCTCATGGATTCTCTCATATGAATATCTATGTTATTGGCCCCTTATACTACTTAATCTATTTTTTTTTCCTTTTTAATAACATATGCCTTTATAGTGACATATTCCAGTCATGAGTCCCATCCTATCACGGTTCAATGACGTGTGTTCAAATTTACCTACTTATATCAGAATTTCTAATAAATCTGATTTATTACCCCTACTTGGCACATTTGTATGAAGAAAACTGGAGACAGATTTTATTATTGACCTCCATAGCATCTGCTATGAATGACTTCTCTCTACTACTATTCTTCCTCCTTTGTCACTCTCCATGGTATTGGGTTTGCCAGATTTATATGGACAACTGTCTCAATCTTTCTAACCTTTTAAAGGACACTTAGACTGAAAATATCTCAAATAAATATATATTTTTATCAGTCCTTATAAGGTATATTCTATTTCTTGTCAAGGACCCACAATTCTCATATACCAAGGCATCATCCAGAAATACCATCTTGTTCTCATATACCATCTTTTTATATGATGTTCACTTCCTAAATATTTCCTAAATCCCCTGTCTTGAATTAACATTAATAATTAAAATACCATATGAGTTCATAAGGTGTTCATTTTTTTTAAATTTCCCCCAAACATCATAATTCTTTATGGCGTGTCCTAAGTTTTTCCAATCTTATCATTTGTCCTTACACCAGTCATCAGAAATGGGTAGTGATTGTCAAGTTTTCATTTCATTTGTCAAATTTTCCATTTTCAGGTTTTTTTTTTCAAAGAAATATAAGTCAGGAAGAAAGCAGACATGTTTGTTATTTATGTTTGGTCAACAAAGAGCTGCCTCAGTATCCCTCAGCAAAGTCGCCACCAAATTATTACTCCAACTTTATTCCTCTGATCCTTATCAATGAACTTTACTTGATGTCAGTTGGGGCTCAAATTTAGAACTCATTTAATCCAATTCTATTATTTTCCAGTTAAGGAATCTAAGACTCAAAGAAAGTGACTTGCCCAAGGTCTTAAAGGTAATAAATAGCAGAAACCATGAGTGGTATCTCTAGAACATCTTACTATTAATTCCCAAGACACTACAGCAATGGAGAAACACTTTTGATAGCTGACACAAGAAGCACTAGATCTATACAATTACTCTGCATGTCAAATTCTTCCCAAAGCATCCATAACCAATACCACATCCATGGGCCAGGATAATTGTTATCTTCAATACAGATAACATCAAAAAGAGAAAAAGGAAGGGAAGAAAGAGAGGAGAGGGAGAGAGGAGGGGAAGAAAGGAGAGGGAAGAAGAGAGCTTAATTTGAGTCATCAGGCATAACCAGTAGCTTTCAGAGGAAACTATTGGCCCTCACTAATCCAATTGACTATTTGGCTGGACTTTGTGAAAATGATATCTTGGAGGGAATTCCTGCAGGACTTTTACACTGACTACCCAGCATGATAGCACAGATTTCAGTTATCACTTCTGTTCAAGGACTGGAGCACTTCATTCATGGTCAGGGTTTTGAATTAGTCATCTATGGATTCAGATTTCCCTACCCTAAACCTCTAGAACCAGGGAAACAGGTATACCTAAACAATAGCAACTCTACCTTTCTTGGTCCTAGATGGCCCCTGAAGTCCCTTTAACTCTGAAATTCTGTAACTATAAGTGCTAACAGAGAAGACTAAACTAAGGAAGTTTTAGGGGACAAGACAATGAACTCCATTTTGGCCAGATTCTTTGAGGGATCCTTAATGATCGGCACACCAAAATGTGTGGAAGTGAAGAACAAAATGAAAGGAAGTCTGGTGGAAGGAACTTGGAGCTAAATTCTAAATAGCTTACTCAAAGAGAGGGGAAAAATACACTTCTCTCTCTAGTCAAAGCTAGAGTTCCATTGGACTAAGTTCCTATGGAAGAATGAGAAAAATGCTCTCCTAATTAGCAACACTTGGAATGATTAACATCTTTTTCAGCTGAATAACTAGTTTCCCAAAAGTCAGCAGTTCAATGACTCTTTAGTAGTTTCACTTGGGAATCTACAAAGAATTGGAGCTTCTTTTCCATTAGATTCCCATATCTCCCCCAAAACTACCTGTTAGGTCTCCTAAATAATAACTAAGTAATCCTCCTCACAACACTTCCAGGAAAAAAAAATCCAGGTCAGAGATAGGTAGAAATCATATCATATACACGATAACAGTCCCTCCTCCTAGGTAGTCTCTGTGTCATATGCAAGGAGGAATATAAATCATCAAAAGAAAACACCTTTTGGTATTTGATGTTTCCCCTTAATGTCTCATGAATGCCAAACATCTCTAGCAGAAAAATAAGGTTACTACTACCAGATCTCACATGAATTCATGAGGAAAAATGAAACCATGTCCTGAAAGTGATTTTGAGTTTTTAGTAAAAGTCATGTCAGATTTTTAAAAAATTATATTATAAAGTCTCCATCCATACCTCCTTGCCGTCAGGGAGAACAGTGCTTTAAAACCAAGAGCTTCTCTTTTCTTGAAAAATCCCCAAGAGAGAAATCACCCAGTTTCCTAATGAGGTAATGTGGTATTATGGGAAGAGCACTGGATTTGGAGTCAGGAGATCCCACTTCAAATACTTATTAGCTGTATAACTCATCAAAAGTTTCTGATTTCTTCTGTAAAATGAGATAGTCAGATTCAGTGACTTCTATGGTCTATTCACTTCTAAATCTCTCTTCTTTTCTTTGCTTGTTCCCAGGGCCATCATTTTGCCCTCTCTGTTTTCCTCTGTTCTCTTTACTCCATCCTGGACAGGAGAGGAAGACCAGCAGACACAATACTTCTTCAACATTAAACGTATCTAGGCATTTGAGTTTGAAGGAGAGAAGCAGAGAATCTATCCCCCTTTTTCCTTTCCTACAAGAAACATCAAAAGACAGAAAGAAAACAGAGCTCAGTAGTGTAAGAAGAATAAAGAGAAACTCAGTTCCTATTTTATTGTACTTCTTTCCTGGGCAGCTAGATAGCACAGAAGATAAATTAGTGGGTCTAGAATCAGGAAGAGCTAGTTTCAAATCCAGCTTCAGACATTTACTAGCTGTGTGATCTTAGTTAAATCACTTAACACTCTTTGCCTCAGTCTCCTCATCTGTAAAATGAGCTGGAGAAGGAAATGGCAAACCATTCCAGTATTTTTTTTCAAGAAAATTCCAAAAAGGAGTCACGAAGAGTCAGACATGACTGGAATGACCGAACAACAAGATGTGCTTCTTTCTACCCCCATCTCCACCCCATCCCAATCTTCCATTACCCTCCCTTCTCAAAATCAGTTGTAGTGGAGAAGTTGGATAGAAGGCAAGATGTAGATCAACCCTTCCCACGCCAAACCTCCAGGGCATCCTTCACTTTAACCATTACTCCTACTTTGGAGCACAAACAGTATAGTCTTTCCTTGGCCAGCCTTCTCTTTAGAACTGACCCTCTGGGTTATTCTACCATCTCCTCTTACGTCAAATATTTGAACAGCCTGTCTGCTCTCACTCCCTTGTTCCTATTTCTTTCTCCAAATCTGAACACTCATCCTTTGCCTTATGTTCAGGGCAATAGGGTGTTTCCACCCAGAGGAGTGGAATGTTTTTCCCAGGCGGTTACTCCAACAGCAAATCCATGTCTTTAGCATAGAGGAGGGGAACGATATATATGTAATCAAAAAAGTAAATAATAATACAAAGGGTCCGTTACCCTGGGTTTTCTGGATGACTACAGAAAACTGGAAAAAAAAACAATAGCTCTCAGACTTAGTAGAGGGAAATGAGCCCACACACCAGAGAGAGTAGAGGACAGGAGAGGGAACTGAACTCATGGAGAAGGGAGGAAGCCAACTCAAACAGGAGGGGGCTTTGTGCCTGCTTAGAAGGTCAGGGCCCTCCATCTGGGCTGGAGCCAGAGAAGGGCATTTCAGAGATGAAGCTGAGCCATAGATAGTTCAGCCCTGCCTCTGTGGGCCACCCCTTCTCTCCCCTGACACCTAACAAACCCCTGTTGCCAACAGATTCTCTGGCACATACAAATGGCAGGGGCAATGATGGTGATAGTGTTGCTGAGAGACATTCAGGGAACAGAGGATGAAGGTAAAGGCTCTATTGCTACTATGATGCCAGAATAATCCTTTATTTCTTTTTTTTTTTTTAAACTAAATTCTTTCACAGATTACTGGGGAACTTATTCAGTTGTGTCCTTCTCAACTGGTAAGGGGGGGGCTGCATCATAAAGACATACTCTATAAAGGTCAGAGTTACTAAAGAAAAGCAACTCCCTAAAGGAATTTGGGAGCCTGGGGCCAAGTCACTGTTTATATTATTTTCTTCTCTCTGGCCTTCCTCAGTGAAGGAAAGGATGGTGGTGTTGGAGCTACAAATAAGCTCTGTTCTTTTATCTAGCAAGACATAGTTGTGTGTGTGTGTGTGTGTGTGTGTGTGTGTGTGTGTGTGTGTGTTTGTGTGTGGAAAATGATCCCTTCTTTAGTATATAGAGAGGAAGAAGAGAGGGAAGAGAGGATGTTACCAGGGAAATTTAATGTAAAAAACAAACACATAAATCATTTTTTTTTAAGTTTGATCATTAGAGTCCATTTGCAAACGAAGCTTCAGGAAAATTCAATAGAATTAAAACTAATGTAAATAATACTCTCTACGTTCTGATTCAAATATTCTTTGGGGAAGGAAGAGGGCACAAATATTGTCTCCGTTTGATACACAAGGATACTGAGACTAAGAGAGAGTTTAAGTGACTTTCCCAGCTGATAATAGATGGCAGAATCAAGTCTCAAACTCAGGGCCTCTGATTCTGAGGGTCAAAACTTTGACCTGGCTTAGAAGTAACTGGAAGTCAAAACTAGGACTCAGTCCTCTTTCTTGTTGGGTATTCTCTCTCCTATAACAAACCTACTCCAAAACCAGAGCTATTCTGAATGTTTTGAGAGATAAAAAAGAAATACAAGAGGTGGTCTTTGGTCTAAAGGAGCATATGACCTATTTGGGAATATAGAAATAACAGGCAAATAACAAACCTGAAAATTCCCTGAGTGTGTAAAATGTCAAGACTCAAGACTTAGTAACTCAGTTGTTTTCCTTGACTTCTCCAAAGTTCTCTCCCTTCTGACCCCTGTTAATTTTTTTAAAAATACTTTCCCATGGATACATGATTCATTTTCTCTCCCTCCCCTCTTCCCTCACCCCTCCCAGAGCTGACAAGCAATCCCACTGGGTTATACAAATGTTAACACTAGATACCTATTTCCATATTATTCATTTTTGCAACAGAGCAATCTTTTGAAACCAAAGCTCCAAACCATGTACCCATATAAACAATTGATAAGTCTCACCCCTCTTATTAGTGTTCTCTTCTTAAATTAACTTCTAAGTAACTGTGTCCCCAGCAGAACATAGGTTCCTTGGTGGTTAAAGAATATTATCTTTAACTTACAACAATTCTTTATTCCTTAAAGTCACTTAATAAATGCTTGGTGGACTAAGCACCTTCTCTTCCCTCCTAATCAGTTCTATATCAGACACTCAAATAATTGTGTCAATGGAAGTGACATTAAAGAAGGATCACAGGACTTTTCTGTGGGACTTGAAACTAAAATGTTCCATATATGTTGTCTTCCCTATTAGAATATAAGTCCTCTGAGAGAAGATCTTGTCTAACTCTTCTATTTGTATGCCCAGTGCTTTTCACACAGTGAGTGCTTTTATTCATTTGGTCAGTCAATCAGCCCATCCTTCAAACCAGGATAATGGAGCACTCATTTGATGCCAAGCTATCTGTTAAATGCTATGAAGACTGATTGAGAAAATACACATTGTCCTTGCCTTCAAAATATTCTCCAGTGTGGGCAAGAAAGGAGGGACATGTGCAGACAAGATGGCCAGGAATGATGCCTGCAGACAGGTCTAACAGCAGGTGTCTAGAGAGCTACTCCAGTAGGTGCCCAGAGAACCCAGAAAGGATTCAAATGACCAGTCCTGGAGGGGAGCAAGAAGGAGGAAGGGGGAGAAGAGTAGTATGATATTCTGGGAAGATTCCACGGAGAAAATGACTTTTGAGCAAAGCTTGGCGGGAGGTAGGGGATGTGGCTTGGCAAAGAAGAGGGAAAAGGACATTCCAATTGGGGAAAATGGTTTAAGCAAAGTCAAGGAGGCGATGAGCAAGTTATTGTATGATGTTTTATTTGTACCACCTCTGCGACACAGCGGGAGGTAAAGGCTGGACTGAGGATGCTTTCTGGGAGCTGAGGATTGTTGTTGTCAATTTTCTTCCATGAAGGAATAATAACTAAGGCAAATGAATTTTCCAAAGCCAAGTGGCTGATTTCATCTTAATTTCTAGTTAGAGGTGGAAAGAATGAAACAGAATTACACCTCGGAATGCTTCCCTGATTGTTCCATAGAGTATAACTGGGTGTTGAGTGTGTTTATAAGCATGGGGTTTTCTGGCTTGCCTAGTTCCCCTATTTCACACCCTGATGGATATGCCCACTTTAATAATAATAATGATAATAATAATAAATAGCTAACATTCATGCCGTGCTTACTATGGATCAGGAGCTATGTGCTATGTGTTTTACAATTATTATCTCATTTGGTTCTTACAACAACCCTGGGGGGTGGATACTATTATTAATCCCCATTTTATAGATGAGGAAACTGAGGCACATGGAGAGTAAATGACTTGCCCAGGGTCACAAACTAGTAACTATTAGAGGGTGGATTTGAAATCAGATCTTCCCAACTCCAGGTCCAACATTCTAACCTCTGCACCACTTTAACGTCCACCAGATTCTGAAACCATTTGTGGAGCTAGTATAAGAGGGTATTGAGTATTTTTGGCCTTGGATTGTCTGATTTGCCTGGCTTCTCTACCTCAGATCCCTTAATCTTAGAGGATGTCTACTTCTCTCACTAGAGGATGATGACTACCCCAAACATGTGAAAACTTCCCCCAGCAGAATGAGCACAAGAGAACAATGTGTTTGAACAGCCATGAAGGTTGATTGAAGCAGGCACTGTGGGCACTTAGAGACAGATCTTCCATTGCATTCTGGACCCTTACCAGTTGTCTTGACTTTTGTCTTGTCACTGGATTTTGATTACTCTGGAAGAGAGAGTTAGACTGGTAACCCTGCATTTCTGCCTCATTTAAATCAATTCACTCAAGAGTCCAGACATCATCCTGTGATATCCTTTGTCCTCTTCTAAATGAAACACAAACAAGAGGGCTCTGAAAGCAATGGAGAGCTAAAAAGGAGTCCTGGGACAATGGATCTCACAAGTCAGCACCAAGTGCCCATCAGCAAATCAATTAACCTATTTCCTCATCTATAAAATGAAGTTATATCAGATATCTTCTAGCTCTAAGTCTATGGGGCTATAATGTCAGTCTTCCTTATTCTCATCCCCACATCCCAGTTCTTCAGTGGTTGAGATGCTGTCCTATATCTCGGTTCTCTTACAACCTTAGTCATATTTTATGGTTCTACTCATCAGTTACTATGTTTTTTTAAATTTTCAACCTTCTGTCATTCCTGAGTGTCTATATGCTGAGTTAGCTCTACCACCCAATTTCTATCCTGTTCTATGGCTCTTGGGCATCTTGGGAGAATTCCATGACATTTTACTGATTTTATGAATTCATGACGTATAACTTCCACTTTTTCCATTGCCTTCACTCTAGTAGAAGTCTTCATTATCATCCACCTAGGCTACTACAATGGTCTCTTTAAAGGCCATCCTGCCTTCATTCTTATCCCCATCCTTTATACAACTACCCCAATGATCATTTTCCTCCTCTGCTCAAAAAACTTCTGTGACTTCCTATCGTTCCCCCAGTAAAGTTCAGATTCTTATACTTGACATTCAAGGCCTTGCACAAGATAGTAAAGGTATCATGGTACATTTGTGAATTTATCTCACCTAATTTTCCTAAATGCATTATACTCTAGAGAAAATAGATTACTTTATGATCCTCTTACCCTGCCCCAACTCTGAGCCCTATCTCCATGTTTTTCTTTACTCCATTCCCTAAATCTGGACCATCCTTTTTCTTTCTTTGATTCTTCATTCTTAGCATTCTTTAAAGACTAATTCAAAATTAGGTCTTGATCAATGATACATGTAAAACCCAGTGGAATTGTGCATCGGCTAAGGGGGATTAGGGGGGGGCTTGAGAGAAAGGGAAAGAATATGAAACATGTAACTATGGGAAAATATTCAAAATTAAAATAAAAAAAAAGACTAATTCATAGATCATCTCCTCTAAGAAATCTCCGCCTCACCCCACCCCCGCCCAATCTCGATGAGTACTTTGTTTTACAACTTAACAAATACATTTATCAGAATCACAGAATCACAGAAATGGAAAAGGCTTCAGGGTCCATTTAGTCCCATCCATAACTGAACAAAAATAAGCTTGACACTATAATATAAATGGTGAGCAGTCAACCACAGCTTTCTTCAAGACCACCAGTGAGGTTGAAATATACTATATTTGTTACTAAGCAGCTGATTCCTCCACTTTAGGATAACTCTAATTGTTAGGAAGTTTTTCTTTGCATAAACTCTGACTTCTCTTTTCAAATTCTACCCCCCCATGGCTAGTCTTATCCTTCTGGGAGTTAAGTAGAATATGTCTAATCCTGCTTTCATGAGATTAACTTCAATATTTAGAGACAGCTAACATGTACATTGTCCCCTTTGTTTCAGTCTGAATATACCTATTTCCTTCAACTGATTGTTGTAGGGGGTAATCTTATGAGCCTTCAGCATCTGGTTACCCTCCAATGAATGCTTTCCAACTTGTCTTCACTAGAAATATCTGTCTGAAAAATTTCCTCCAAGTTAATGGTTGTCCTTTTGGTTCAGACATTCAGCCATGTCCAATCAATCAGATTCTATTATTGTAACATTTTTTCATCTTTTCCAAAAGAATAGCATTCATATGTGGCTCAGGCCTGGATATGGAAGGTTGTGGGTTCAAATTTGATCTTGGAAACTTCCTAGCTCTATGACCCTAGGCAAGTCACTTAATCCCAGTTACCCAGCCTCCTGCTGTTCTGTCTTGGAACTGACGCTTAGTATTGATTCAAAAGACTGAAGGAAAGGTTTTTTTTTAAAAATAGCATTACAATTCAGCCACTTCCCAGCTGTGTGACCCTGGGCAAGTCACTTGACCCCCATTGCCCACCCTTACCAATCTTCCACCTATGAGACAATACACCGAAGTACAAGGGTTTAAAAAAAAATAGCATTACAAGATTAGCACTTGTTGGTGGGAGAAGGATCATGAAAAGCTCCATGTAAAACATGTAGAGGGCCTCCAAGATGAGAGGAAAAAATGGCAAAGGCTCAAAAAGAAGACTTACAACTGCTTCTTGAGATGTATCTTGAAGATAAAAACAACAAGCAAATTGAAGAGAAATTGAAACAATTAATAGAAGACCCAGAAAGTGATATAGAAAAGAGCATTGATGAAAGGGCAAAAGCAAATACTGAACTAAAGATTGAAATTAAAAAAGCTGAAAGGGAGTTGGAACAACCTTCATCTTACCTGTTTAAAAGGAATATTCCTACAGAGAAAATGAAGTTCACATCAGTGGAGAGCCTTGAGGATGACGATCAGTATTTAAATATCTCCTGTTCATTTCAAGTAACTACACAACTTGAATATGAACTGAAGAGAGGGCAAGCTCTTATCACCTTTGAAGATGAATACATTGCCCAGAATGTGATAAAAAGAGGAAAACATCGTGTGACATTTGACAAAGAGGAGATGAAATTGATGGCCAAACCTGTCCCACTAAAAACAGGTTTGATTTTTCAGGTTCATTCAAAGATTTCTAAAAAAAAGATTAATGTTGCTGGAATACCTAATGAATTACCTGAAGATTAAATGAGAGACAAATTAGCACTGAGTTTCAGTAAATCCCAGAATGGGGGTGGAGAAGTAGAACACGTGGAGTATAATATAAATACCCAAACAGCGGTTATTACATTTCTTCAAAATGGAGTTGCTGATAATATTCTCAAGCACAAGAAATATCCTCTTCATACAAATACCAGCTGCTATCAGGTTGTTGTTTCCCCGCATATGGAAAAACATATCAAGAAGCTACAGGTATTTTCAGGAATTTCTAAGAGGACTGTTCTTACGGGATTTAAAAATATTCAAGATGATGAAGAAAGTACAGAAGAGGACATTTTTATTCATTTTCAGAAAGGGTCAAATGGAGGAGGGGATGTAGATGTTGTCAAATGTGCCCTCAAAAAACCTCAAATAGCATATTTTGAGGTTGATTTAGATGAGGGATTCTTAACCTGGGTACCATGAGCTTATTAAAACATTTTTTGATAACTAAAAAAAAAATAGCATTATAAGATGTTGGTTTTTCCCTGCCCCTACCCACTTTCCCAACCTCTAAAGTCAAACAGAAATCAGAAACTCATAGATTTTGAATGGCAAATCATTGGAATTTTTGCATTCATCTGCCTTGATATCTGAGCACATATCTCTCACCCTGACTAGTTACTGCAATTTCATAATCTTTCTGCTTTTTTTTCATAGAAAGAGGAAATTTATCTTAAACAATTAAAGTACAAAATACTTTGAAATACGCTAAGACATACAGAGGTCCATCTAAAGACAACTACAATATACTCATTTTGTAAATGTAGATTATAAATTATTAGAAAAGTATTAATTGTTTATGATTAGGCAAGCCAACATCATAAAAACAACAATAATAACTCACTTATTAATGCTATACCAATCATGTTACCAAAGGATTACTTATAGAGCTAGAAGAATAATAGTCAAATTTATTTGAAAGAACAAATGGACAAGAAGCTCAAGAGAAATAGTGGAAGTGGGCAGAAAGGAGGCTTCACAGTTTCAAATATCAAACCATAGCCAAAGAATCTTAATGAACAAATACAAAAAAAAAAAATAGTATTCAAATGAGGACTACCATATTGTTTTTGAACAATTTGGGTTTTGAGGGAATAGCCCCTTCTTTTGTTCTGTGCTGAAGAGTTGGATTTGTACCCCAAAGAGATTATAGATAAACAGACTTGTATGAAAATATTTATAGCTGCGCTTTTTGTGGTGGCAAAAAACTGGAAAATGAGAGTATGCCCTTCAATTAGGGAATGGCTGAACAAATTGTGGTATATGCTGGTGATGGAATACTACTGTGCTCAAAGGAATAATAAACTGGAGGAATTCCATGTGAACTGGAAAGACCTCCAGGAATTGATGCAGAGTGAAAGTAGCAGAACCAGAAGAACATTGTACACAGAGACTGATATACTGTGGTAAAATAGAATGTAATGGGCTTCTGTACCAGCAACAATACAGTAACCCAGGACAATTCTGAGGGATTTATGGAAAAGAATGCTACCCACATTCAGAGGAAGAACTATAGGAGTGGAAACAGAAGAAAAACAACTGCTTGAACACATGGGTTGATGAGGACATGATTGGGGATTTTGATTCAAAACTACCACACCAATGCAACTATCAACAATTTGGAAATAGGTCTTGATCAATGACACATGTTAAAACCAGTGGAAATATGCATCAGCCATGGCAGGGGGGGAGGGAGGGAGCTCAGGGGTGAAGGGGAAAGTAAGAGCATGAATTATGTAACCATGTTAACTTTTCTAAAAAATAAATATTAATAAATGTTTAAAAAATAAAATATTGGTTAAAATAAAAAAGAAAAGAAAACAATATAGTGCATACATAAAAAAGGGGGTTGCATTTATAGATATTTACTGCCTATTGTGACTTTGAAAATTCATTTAATCTCCCTGGGTCTCAGTTTCCTAATCTGTAAAATGAGGGGGTTGTATTTGATGACCTCTAAGGTCTCTTCCAATTTTAAACCTATGATCCTCTGACTTATAGTAGAAGCAAAGGACAAGGACCCCTAGTCTATGATCACATAACTAGGGCAGGATGAAAAGCTATGCCCCAAAAGGAATTAACTCAACAATTTGCTTAACTATTCTGGTCAATTCACCAGTCATCCTTTCCAGAAGCTCATTTATTTCACTGTTGGAGAAAAACTCAGAAAGAGATGTCTGGAAATTTCAGGTAGGAGCATTGGCAAGAGGTTCTTCTATGGGAGTGGTGGAGGGTCTATGAGGAAAACCAAAACCTGTACCAAAAAGTCTCATTGCTTCTTTTCTCCATTGGGAGCTCACATTTAATTGATAGTTTTAATATTTTCAAAAGTTCTTTCCTTACTACAGCTCTTGGAGATGAGATAATATGAGTCACAAGTCCATTTTTCAGAGGGGGAAGGTGAAACGCCTTACCCAGGAACATACAGCTAGTTTGTACCAAAGTACCAGAATCAAACCCAGGTCTTCTCATTCTAAAACTAGAATTATTTTCTTCTATGAACTAATGTCAACTTCAGTCTTGAAGACAAGACATACTTTCTTGATCTCCTTTGTATCCACAGCACAAACTATCTTTACTTTGCAACACTTTACTCCATTCCATTAATAGCTCAGACACATACTCCAAAAAGCCTTCTGCAGATCCTCACATTATCTTCCCAGATATCCCTTTCAATCCACTTCAGCTAGTATTATATTATCAATAAACATTCCTTCTGATAGTTATGAGTACTACTTTTGCCTTCCCTACTAAACTCTTAGATTTCTTAAAGACAGTCTGTATTTATTCTTTACTCTTGCTACATGAGTACTCAAGAAATCTTGACATTCTCCCTTTAATTTCCTCTCTCTTTTGTTTTCTTTCTCTTTCATTACTCTGAACCTAGTCCATTTCATCTATTCAGGAAAAGGGAAGACCAAAAGGGAAAGGGTCAGGAAGTGCCAGTAACTTTAATGAAATTTTGAAAGAAACTTATATTTCAGAGCACAGGAGTCGCCAACAGTCTTGTCCTGAGCATACCTGAAACATCTTGGGTGGCTTCTTCTGCTTGGGACAATTTCAAATACAGACCAGTCTTTGAGAATTCCAAAAGTTCTCCTTAACTTGCTTCCAATTTACCTTTAAAATTTTCTGAGTCACCACTTTTCTCTATAAACCCTCTACTGAAACCATACTTCTCTCTCTGACTCTCCTGTTCAGAAACATTCAATGATTCTCTATTGCCTCAAGGATAAAATATAAGTCCCTTTACTTGGTGAAAAAAGGCCCCCAGATTAGGACTCCAATCAATCTTTTCAGCCTTACTGCTTTTTTTTTTTTTGCAAACATAGCTATTCTCCAATATAAATTCTCCCTCAATGAACTTGCACAAAATATACTTCCTCCTCAGAATCTTTACCTTTTGTTCATAGGTTAGCCCAGTTGTCATCTTTTCTGTCAGTTAACAAACATTTATTAAGCCCTTACTATGTGCCAGGCACAGTGCTAAGCTCTGGGGCTACAAAGAAAGACCAAAAACAAAAAATAAAAGTCTCCATTCTCACAATCTAATGGGGGAGATAACATGCAAACAAATATGCACAAACAAGATAAATGTGGAATAAATTGGAGATGATTACAGGAAAAAATTAGTAATAAATTCTATCTATGAAGTATTCCTTGATATCTTCTATTGTGTTGTATTCCCTCCTCTAATGACGTTGTATTCACTTATCTGTGTAGATATTATATTCTCTCAATAGAATTCTAGCTCCTTGAAGGTAGGGATTATTTCATTTTTTCTTTGTGACCCTAGTGCCTTGTACACAATAGATGCTTAATAAATTTGGTGAATCGAACTTCTTGGTGTTGTTATATTTTATAAAGGTACTTCTTACTTTGTCAATTAGATTTTGAGCTCCTTGATGACTGGGATCACATCTTATACTGTGTATGCCCCACTGTGCCTAGCTCATAAAGATAGGGGAAATGGGCAAGTTGACCTCTCAGTTCTGTTACAAGTGTTAAGAGTCTGTGATACTCTGATATCTTAAAAGTTCTTTCCACCCTTTTTCTTCTTTTCCCACCCTCTCCCTTCCACCACCACCCCCCCCTTCCCACCTGGCCCCAAGCCTATTTTCTGTGTATTTATTTGGAAGCAAAAGACATTTGATTCCTGATGAATCCAACAGCCGGCAGATGTTAAGAAAAGCAGGAGGGGGAAGTGTTGTGGTCTTCTCCAGGACGACTTGTCTCATCTCGGCTTTTCTAAAGAAGTCTCTCACGTCTGGTCATGAAGAAATCTACCTCCCAGGCTCCCCCAGCCAGCCAACAGACTTAAGGAACAAGGAAAAGATATTCGGCTTTTCTAAAAAGAAAGACAGTGCTTGGCTTACTGGGGCTTACTGGTCTCCAAAGATAATTCATTCCATTCCCGTGCACTTTTGACTTGCTCATGGCCTAGCCTCAGGAGAGCCATGTATGACCAAGGGGCCAGGGAAGGAAGCAACAGCTTGGGTCTGGAATATCTTGGCTGGGGGTTCAGCAATGACCTCAGACCCCTTAGACTCGCCAACTTGCACCTGAGTATACAGTTTCCAGGGGAAATGGGTTCTCCATGGAGGAGCTATAGCTCTGTCCAACAGGGTCCCTGTGACATCACCCCACCTGGTACAAATTGAATGAAAACACACAAGTATACATGCTTACATACATATACCCTGATAAGAGTAAAATAATTATGAAACCAAGCCTTCCTCCCATTCTCCCTTCCTCTAACTGAGCCGTCCTTTCTACCTACCCAAATACACATGTAAGATTACAGGGTCAAGTTTAATCTTTAAAACTAGTTTACTCTTTAACTAGCTTCTAGATAACCAAAGACATCATCAGAGAACTAGATAGCTCCCAGATAAGAAATCACCAAACATCAAAAAAAGGAAAAAATGTCTTGCATACCACCACCCCCTCTCTGTTTTTCTCTGATTTCTGTCACTCTACCTTCCCTTTCTTCCATTTCTTCATTCTTTCTCTTTTTTCTCCATGCTTTCAGTTATAGCTCAACCCAAAACTCAGGTAGTCTAGAAAAATTTCATACTCTAGATTCAATAATCCTCATTCTCTGATGGCAATTTGACCTTATTTTTCTCCCTTGATTATTTTTTTTTAGGCAAAGGAGGGAAAATTGAAAAAAAAATTAAATTCAAGTTGAAGTTGGAACTAGAGTTATGATGCCATTGTCTGGGTGAGGTCCATTATGCTAATTCCCCAGTTTGGTGTTTGAGGATTGGGGATTGAGGGAGATTTCAGTTCAGTAGCTCCTTAAAAGGAGTCAGAATTGTGTGAATCCTCATTCAAGACCAAGATCAGTCACCAGATATATAGAATGTAGAATGGAGGGTCAGAGATGATAGAAAATAGTGTCTGAAAGTTGGCTTATAACCAGAAATCACACACACAAAAAAAAGCTCAAAGAGGATAACAAGAGGCAAATTCTACAGAAGTGTGCAAATAAAGCATCAAGCCTGATAAATATTTTCTCTTAATTTGGTGTATTCCTGTTCTGTTGGCTATTCACGCTGTCCCAGTCCATTTATTTCATGAGTTTAGAGCAGTGTTACCCTCGCTGGCAAACAACAAAGCTTCTCTTAGTCACTTCTATAGTATTTTGTTTTACAACCATTTTTGTTAAGTCATATCCCATCCAAAATCACACTACAATGTCCGTGAGAACAGGGGCCACAATTTTCCCCCCAAAACTGTATCTGCTTCAGTTCTTAACTCCACCTAACAATTCAGTTCAGTGCTGTACAGTTACATCTTTTCTCATACTGTCCTTCCTTCCTCTACACTCACTGGTCCATGAGGTAGCATTAAATCAAGTCTTCCTCATTCTCTTTATACTGCTTTCACTCAGAAAGTTCTCTTACTTTGAGGTTCACTGGATCCAAATTTGCTTCTCAATTCAGATGCTGGTGGTTGTTATCCTTTCTCACTCAATATGAGTTCTCTGCTTCAGTTTCCCTCTCCATCCCAGCTCCTGCTCTCTTCGAAGGGAATATAACAAACACAGTAATGCTCTTTCAAATGTCAGAACTTCCCCAGTTCTGCAGTCTACTCATTTCTTACAACCTATATTATTCTATATCAGCTACAGACATGGGCAGTCACATCCATAAGATATAAATTGCCATCACCTACAGGAATTCCACATCTACACTGAAATTATTTTATCTGATTACAATTTCTTATTGGTCCCTCTCTATATTTTATTTATTAATTATTTAGTTATTCATCATATGGTATGTGGGTATTCAAGGAGGATAAGCAGAACCCTTTTCAGGGCTTTTCATCAACCTTTAGTGTCTACCTGGCATTCAACTCTTACCTTTAGCTATAAGAAGCTATAGTTTGATAGCAGCCAAACCTTAGTAAACCATTTTGGGAGATGGGCTAAGCGAGGTTAAGGGTAACTGATAGACCATAAACCTGTCAGTGAATTTGTGAGATATCTACCCCAAGCCTGCGAAGACTTCCCCTGGTTGAATGGATGGATGAGAACGATTTGTTCCAGCCACCATGAAGAAGGCTAAAGCAGGTGCTATGGAGAACTTTGAGCTTGTTTAGACAGAGAAGATACAAAGACCGTTGCATCCTGGGCTATTATTCACGATACTGAATTTTGTCTTGCCACTGGACTTCAATGAATCTGGAAGAAAGAGTGAACTGATGACATTGTGCAACTCTTCCTCACTTAAATCCAATTCATGCACAAATCAAGCCATCGCCCTTTAATATCATTGCTCCTTTTTGAAAATGAAGGTCAAACAACAACAATTAAATCCAAACCTTTTATTTGTCCTCTTAGATCTACAATACCCTTCAGTATGGACAATCACCCCTTTTCTGACACTCTACTTCCTTCCCAATATTTTAATGCTTTCTCTCTTCTCATGGATTCCTTGCTCTTTTTCCTAACAACATTCATACCATACCATGTCCCACATTTGAATGATTCCCATGGGTATGTTTTGCTCTGAGTCACAAGATGCTGAATATGGATGAAGAAAGTCATACAATAATCATGATGATTGGTTTCAACACAAACTTGTTACATCTTATTTCAACTGGGCCCTCCCTGCAGCAAGGCAATCCTTTCATTCTTTCCTATCCCATGCTCCACAGTGGCTTCTCCAAACCATCTATTCTTTTCTTAAACCTCCTATAATATACATTTCCCCACTATCTTAGCTCAGCTCTCTTTAACTCTTATTTTATACACATAGGCATACACACACACACACATCAGTCATTTGATGTAAGATCAAATTGATACCATCTCACCTGGGATACACTCCTTCCATGTTCTACTTCTCAGGATCTTTATACCTCTTCCATATGTGATTTAAATGTTATCTTCTACATTAAACCTGTTCTGATTTCCCAAATGCTAGTGCATCCTCTCTCCAAATTACCCTATCTCCATTTTGCACACATACAACAGATAGACATATGAATAATTATCTTCTCTGTTAGAATGTAAATTTCTTGAAGGCTTGAATTTTTTTCACTTTTTTCATTGTATCTCTAATATTCCTCATAGTACCTGAAATATAATAAGTGTTTAGCAAATGCTTATAGTCAATTGATTGATTGGCCCTATCAATTTCATCTATGGGAGGCTATAAAAGGCAAGGTCATTCTCTGGGGCAACCAGTTCTTAAGGTATCACTCTCACTTTTGCCTTGAACTTTATTTCAAAGTGCAGCAATGCAGGAGGGATGGGGCTTCTCACTCCCTGCCCCCACAATCAGAGGTAATATTAGCTACTTACAGAGAGAACCAAGGGGCAATATAACATGCACTTGAATTTAGTCCTAGAGAGAATTTAAAAGGAAATATTTTCCATCAGGACCTACCACATTAATCAGGGATTTCTCTATCACCCTGTATGTCTATGTACATACGTATGTATGTGTGTATTCATAATTGTACTTCGGTATACATTTGTGTATGCATACATATGTATGCCTATATGCACACAATTATAATTTACATTTTCCAGTGATTTAGAGAAAGCATGTTCAGAAAATAGAAAGCAAATATTCCAGGAATATGATAACCTGAATTTGCAAACATATCATTCATTCCCTTATCACCCTACTTTAGATCACTGAAAATAAAGGAATGCTCATCATTTGAAGAATGGCTAAACAAGTTGTGGCATATGATTGTGATGGAATACTATTGCACTATAAGAAATGACAAATAGGTTATTTTAAAAAACATGGAAAGACCTACATGAAATTATGAAGAGTGAAACAAGAAGAACCAAGAGGAGATTTCAAACAGCAACAGAAATATTATTTGAAGAATAACTTGTGTATGTTCACCTCCAGAGAAAGAACTAATAAACTGAAAAAAGTAAGACATAGATTATATATAGTTATAGATAAATACATATTCTTTTTGTCAAATGATGTCTTCTTTAATGGGGGAGGGGATTAGTGGAGTTACCTGGGTAGCTTGATGCAACAAAGAAACAAATAAATGAATTTAAATTTAAAAAAAGATTCAGAGGTGTGGAATGCATACATAGATGGGAGGAGATGATATTCTTTGGGGAAAAAGTGTTATGAGAGTGGATCAGATGTTTAGCCATCAAATTTATATCCCCCTTTTAAGTTCATCTAGTTGCTAGACATTAATTCAGTACCCAGACTGCCATCTGATCCAGATATTGCAGTTCGTCTAATACAAAGAAAAATGAAACAGTCTTTTCTAAGTATTTTGCTTTTTAAAGAACCAATAATTTTCCTTTTCCCACACCACTAAAAAAAGAAGGAAAAAAACCAGAACTCTTGCAATCAATATGCATAATAAAGCAAAACAGTTTCCCTCATTGGTCAGTTCCAAAGTTTATTGTCTCCTTCTGTATCCTTTTTCTAGTACCTTTTTGTTTATTTTTTTATTTGAAAAATTTCATTTAATTAATTGATTTAGAATATTTTTCCATGTTTCCATGATTCATGTTCTTTCCCTCCACCCCCCTCCCATAGCCAATGAGCAATTCCACTGGGTTTTACATGTGTCATTGATTAAGACCTATTTCCATATTATTAATATTTTCATTAGGGTGATAGCTTAGAGTCTACATCCCCAATCATATCCACATCTACCCATGTGATCAAGCAGTTGTTTTTCTTCTGTGTTTCTACTCCCACAGTTTTTAATCTGGATGTGGATAGTATTCTTTCTCATAAGTCCCTCAAAATTGTCCTGCAGCTTTTTGACAAAAAGTGAGTATTATGTTTCAACATTAGTCCTCTAGAATCAGAGATGGTTACTGCATTCATTAAATTTAAATATTTCAAAATGGTTCATATTTCCAATTATTATAAAAATCATTCTCTAGGTTCTATTAATTTCCTACTCTATCATTTCATATAAGTCTTCCCAGATTTCTTTGAAACCAACTCATTTATCATTCATTATAGCACAATAGTATTCTATTACTTGTAGATAGATAATAGATAATAGATATATTATCAAAACAGATAATAGAATATACATGTATTCTTTACATGATACATTTATGTATCAAATTTTGTTCAACTATTCCCCCAATGAATTTTCCAATTCTTTGTCATTACAGAAATATCTAAGTGATTTTGTATATGTATATAGGTTTTTTCCCTCTTTCTTTGGCATTCAAGTCTAGTAGTTATATTGCTGGGTCATAGTTTATGGACAGTTTAGTGACTTTTGAGGCATAGCTCCAAATTGCTTTCCAGAATGTCTAGTTCATTTCACAGCTCCCCAAACAGTGCATTCATGGGCCTGCTTTCCCACAGTCTATCTAACATTTGGTATTTTACTTTTTGGTCAGTTTTGCTGATCTGATGGATGCAAGATGCAATCTGTGTTGTTTTAACTTGCATTTCTTCAATGATGCATGATTTGTGGCATTTTTTTCAGCTTAGATTTGACAATTGACCGCTTGGATTTCTTCCTCCAAAAACTTCCTGTTCATATATTTTCACCATTTATCAATCGAAAATGTCTATCACTTTGATAAATTTTAATCAATCCTTCACATATCTTAGAAATGAGACCTTTCTAAGAGAAATGTTTTAAAAGTGATTTCCCCTGAATTAACTATTTCCATTCTAATCTTAGCTGTACTGGTTTTATGTGTTAATTTTAAAATATTTTATAAATCACTGTTAAAGTGGACTAGACATAAAATGATACATTGTCATCACTGCTACCATGAGACTGAGGAAGTCTCTGTTCGATGGGGTTTGAAAAATAGCCAAGAATCATCTTTAAAGGAATACACTTAGGGTAGAATTAAGCAAATCACAACCCAGCCCTGGCTCCATCATCTCTTTTATTTATCACTATTTTTACTATAAGTAGAATTGTTGAACATTCTTCACTAAAGGCTTCTTCTTACACACTTCATCATGGCAAGAAAGTGACCCTGGGTTTTCAAAGACTACAACAAGGAAATGCAAATTCTAGCATTTTGGAAGCCTTCAAGTTAAAAATCAGTGATGGACTACAAGAAACAGCCAAATGAAGTTCAGAGTAACTCATCACTAAAGGGTTAATTAGTCACAGCAACTCACACAGACCATCTAGTCTGGCATAAAAGAGTTGAAATTTGATTTTCTGGAAGAATACCCATATGGAATGAAACAATAGATGCTTAAAATGTTAAAGTGTTATTAAATATATGTTTTTCTATGAAGGAAAGAAAAAAGTAAGAGGGAGGAAGAGAGAAAATAGAGGATGGAAGGAAGGAAAGAGGGAAGGAAGGAAAAAAAGAATAATATAGAAGAATGGAAATTTTCCACCACCACCCCAAAATAAGTATATATTGGATAAATAATGACTAAGATGGTTATGATAGGCATCAATATGGATTGGCAGGGTATAAATAGCACAGTGGGAAAGGGAATTGATGAGACTGCCTAATGAGGATCAGTGGGTTCCAAATGAGCAAAGGAAAATTTTGGCTGTAGCAGAGTTTCCTCACTCTGAGGTTACTTCTGCCAAGTTCTCAACTGGGAGAATGCCACTACCTTAGCAAGACTTCTGCAAAGCCAAATGAGGATGGCAGAGTTGGAGTAGAACAGGGACTTGGTAGAAGAAAGAACTGAGCAATCTCTAGGTACAGGTATTCTCTAGGCAATGGAGGTAGAGAAGAAAAGGAGGGGGAGGGGGAGAAAATTGAAATTATTTTTATTTTCTTAAAGCAACTCTGACCACCCTATTCTAACCACAGTCCCAAACCCAATTATGGGTGATGATCATCCCATCATTTTCTATTTTACCTATTTGGAGAATGGGAAAAGGAGGTTACAATTTTGCAGAGAAATATGCTCATTCTAAGAAATGGGGAGGGGTAGAATACACTTAATGAAATTAAGCTTTCATGGGTCCATTTACAAACTAATAGGCTTCTTCAGGTTTTTGTGTCTCCTATTCTCCAAATGGGAAAAAGTTCTTTGCCATTTCAGCTTCACATGAACAAAATCACATCTCCAGTTAATGGACTGAAATAAAGTTTCGGTTTAGATAAAATGTGATTTTTTGGCTATGATGGGCTATTAAATGTTCTAATGGATCACCAAGGTGGTCACTTCTTTTTAGAGAACTTTCTAAAAATGGAAAGATATTAATTTGTCTGGATACTCCTTACTCTGAGCCTGGGAGCTGACCAAATGTTTTTTCAAGAGCCCTTCCAATCCAAATGTTTCATGGTTTCATATCTATAACTAGTTACAAGTGAAAAGAAGAGGAAGTAGAATCTTGAGAATGCCAGCCCAAAACAGAGCAATAAAGATGATCAACAGAGGAAGGGTAGAAAAGATATCTAAGCTCTACCTCCCCTAAACATAAAGCTCTCTGAATGCTTTCTCACTCACCACTACATATCATACCCCTTTGCTTGTCCATGCAGGCAATACAGTTAACTTCTGATTATCCATAAAATTAAGGGGAGTGATGGTATCAATTATCCTAATAGCAGATGAGCCAAAAATCCCTTCCATCTGGCTTTGAAATATGTGATTTGGGGGTTGCTGTTTAACCTTCCTAATTATGCCTCATTGAAGCAAACTTTAACATTTGCTATGAACACTGATTTCAAAAGGCAATTCCTTTCCTAGTTATCAGTACTTGGAAACTTAAAGTAACTGGCCTATTGATCACTATAATTACCTGAATTTCACTTAATAAAATAGATGTGGCTTCCTGAGAAGGATGGAGGAAAGAGTGTAATGAAGATTTTTAGCAATAATCCCAAATCTGAATATATACATTCCTATAAAGATAGAATTAGATAAACAATTGGTGTTTCTCAAAAAAATCTTATTGAGCTTATTTTGCAGAAAATATTCTGGCCCATCAGCTGCAAATTTCTAAACACCTGAGTGGAAGTAGTGAAGGAAAATTGAGAGAAATCAATAAATGACCCGGTTGTTGGTCTGGAAGATATGGAAAGATGTGGCCTCAATTTGATAAGCAGATGGGAAGAAAGATAGAGCTGGACTATTAGAAAGCCAAAGAAAAGGCTGAATCTGGCTATTGTTAGGTCCACAAGCAGAGAGATGCGCATCATCCCTATATGCTTCATACTGTCATGTCACAAAGTCTCTAAAATCTGCTCCTCAGTGTTCCCTGAAGTTTGGAGGCAAAAATCACATTTTCTATATTCTACATTCTATATTAGAACTGATTCCACTAGAGATAGCAACTATTTTTAAAGATATGCTTCAGTTTTCAAAAAAAAAATTAATAACAAAAAGCCATCAACTCAGTTTAGTCACATAGCAGCTCCCTGCCCCTATTTTCACAACCTTGCTCTGATTGGAACTGAGGGAAGGATACAGAGAAAATATAAATTATTTTAACTCTGTTCCAATAGCTAGATGTAAACTAGAAATCAATAAATAATTCTATGTAAGGAGACTTTTAACACAACAAACAACATCTTTGCAAACAGCATCAATGATAGTAGAGGTGGTAGAGGAAATATAACCTGCAAAAGAATCTTATTTACACAAAAGATACAAAGTAGATCAGCTATGTGAAAGATAATTGAGAGATAATTGATTTTTTAAACCTTTTTCATTGATTTCCTTAATTCTCAACTAGACCATGGTGTGAAATATGACTTGGACAGCATCTACAGTTATCCAGCATCTGGTTCTTTGAAGTTCCATGTTTGGCCCTGTTGTCTAAACAACCAGAGAGAGTTATTATTCCATGCTACATGGACTTGGCAGTTATAGAGAATAATGGGGCAGTGGCAGTGGTGGGAACTCTCTAATGGAATAAATGTCAGAAGAAATTTGATGGCAATTGAGGCTAAACATGGCTAGGCATAAAGATACACATGGCCCCACAAAACAACTAGAGAGAACAAATTGGTATTACTTTGGATGGAGCCTAATTCTTTCCAAAGTTCTTAATTTTTCTGTCATCAAAGTTTTGGATCATAGATTTGGAATCAAAATGGACCTTTAGAACTCATCTAATTCAGTTCTCTCATTTCACGATGAGAGAACTTAGACCCAAAGAGGTTGAGTGACTTGATCAAAGTCACACAGCTCATAAGGGAAAGAGGGGAAATATTCAGACGAAATTCTTCACTTTTTCCACTGCATCACAACATCTCATGTCTCACTAAATCTGTTTTGTGCAATGATGCAAAAAATGGTTTTGACTCTGATTCCACTTTGGATATTGATTACTACATAAGGTCCTTTATTCTCCATGACATATCAGGCAATCCTTGTCTGGATTTGTCTGTAATCTGATTTTTACCCCTCCCTGTGTAAAAACATATTGTTGGCTGCACTGAACCCTTTCTTCCATTTCCCAAATCAGTAAAGCTTCAACCACCATTCAGGCATAGTCCATGGGGGCTTAGGGACAGGGTGGTGAAGAATGTTATCCATTAACAAGAGTAAAATCAATTGGCCAACAATTGTTTATTAGTTGCCTATCATGGACCTAGCCTTGTGCCAAGAAGTTTAATATAGTTCATACTACAATTAAGTTGTTGAACAAAACTTACACTAGGAAGATCTGGGTTAAAATTTCAAGTCTGTTACTTAGTACTATATGCCACTTGATTTTACATGTGTAAAATGAGGGGATTGAACTAAACAGCTGCTAAAATCCCTTCTTGGACTAACTCCTCTGACCTTATATAATTATTCATAACAACCAGTAACAAGTAACAACATTTTGGACTATATTGCTGAATGTTAAATTGTGTTCTGTTTAATAGTTGGACAATTGTAGAGCAATATTTTATTAAGGGCACTATTTGTTCAGTGTAGATAACAAAAGCAATAAAAAGGGTATAGAAAGAAAGATTTATGTGAGCTGGAATCAGTAAAGAGTTCATGGGAGAGGTATGATTTGAAGGATGAATAAGGTATGGTTAATCAGAGAGAAAGAGGATAACATTTCTAGCATTGGGGATAGATGGTACGTCAACAGAAAAAATTCAAACAAATTAATTTGGAAGTGTCTGAACCAATGTGAGCAAGAATTTCTATGGAATCCAAATAAAAAATAGGAATTGAAGATTTAAATTAATGCAGATTTCTCCAATAGAGTTGTCTTCACTCAAGTCATTTCCCCCACTGCTTCCCCACTAGAAAATTATATTATGTCCCTGGAACCTTCCTAGTCTTTGATAGGTCAGCTTTGGCCTTATTTTTTTACTTCCCATGCCTTCATAGCATTCTCTGTGAGTCTCTGGTCTAGCCAACTTCCCCTCAAACTTTCAGTTTTTTTAGCTCTATTTTATATATTGCCTTTTCCTATTGGAACATAAGTTAATTGAGGGTAAGAACTGCCTAGCATACTTTCATTTCTTTTTCCACTGTTTGGTACAGTGCCAAAAATGTGGGTAGCATATAATAAAAGCTCCATCCATTACCTATTGATTTATTTCTCTCTCTCTCTCTCTCTCTCTCTCTCTCTCTCTCTCTCTCTCTCTTCCTCTGTGTGTGTGTGTCTCTCTCTGTTCCCCCCCCTCCTTTCCCTCTCCCTCTCCTCTTCTTTCCCCAGAGTCCTGCTGCTAATCATCTAAATTGAGTAGTCTCATGACAGTATCAGAACTGAGACGCTTCTCACAAACCCTATAGGAAAAGTATCTCCTTCTGATAATATTGCTTACAGAGATGTGAGAGACCTATCCACAAGACCAAGGATATATATGGAGCTAGTCTCATGCAAATTGTTAAGATGGAGGAAGAAGAAAGCAGATGACTGAATATATAGACTTCTTAACCCGGAATTTAAAACTATCAATATTCTGACTTCAAACCATCTTTACTGCTTTATTCCCATTGGTGCCTTTCACATTCTCTTTCCTGGCCAAACTGCATCATGTCTCATTCAATGAAGCCCCAAAAGCAGCCTTCTATATCCATCCATTTGTACCATCCACCTCCACTTCCCCCTCCTTTCCTGGAATGAGTTTTCTTCTCATCTCTACCTGTCAAAATTCTAAAGTCTCATTTTAGTTTGTTATGTCTTCCATAAAGCCTTCCTTTATTCTCCTCCAACCTGCAAAACTGTCTTTACCTTATTTAAATTTACTAGAACACTTTGTTGATACTTTTCCTTTGCTCTATTGCTACCTACCCAACTAGAACGGAAGCTCCTTGAGAACAAAGACTGTCTCATTATTTTCTTTGTATACTGAAATCCTGGCATGGTGCCTTTATACATATATTAAGGCATTCAGAGATCTAGACTGAACAAATACATGATGAATTGAATTATTGATATGCTAAAAATCAAATTTCTAAAAATAGAAATTCTTGCTTCCTTTATTTTATAGAATCTTGGAATTTTCCACCAATAAAAGTTTTTTGACAATCTGTAACTTATTCCCGCTTATCTCTGAAACTAAGAAAACACAGGAATGGATGGAAACAATAAGTCCCCACTATCTGTGGAGGATACGAGTTAAGTCAAATGAGGTTTGTTCCTGAACCTTAATGGGAAGGCATAGAGCAGGGAGGATTGTCTACCATCCATATTCCTTTTGGACAGGAATTATTTTTGCTCCAGCACTTAGTACACAGATTCTAAGTGCCTGGAAGATAATAAGTACCTAAATAAATACTTATTGGTTAATCTTTAGCAGAAAAGAGAATAGACACTTATCAGAAGTCCTTTGATTCCATCTGAAGGGTAAGCATTGGATGAGATTGATTTAAAATCCAGTTTTAAAAAGGAAGGCATTGCTCATTACTCAATAGTCTGGGGACATCTCAGTAGCCACAGGAACATATAAATTTTTTTTAATTCCTCTTCTCAGTCCCAACAATATCCATTCTTATATATAACATAAGGTTAGAAGAGGATAGGGGATAGTACTTCCAACCTTCTAAGAACTATGTAGAATCCCTGGAAACCATTTCTACATTACCTGAAATAACATAGATGCTAAAATATTGATCCATCATCCATGTCTGTCAAGTTAGAAGAAAATGTAAAAACTCCTCTAAAAGAATCCAGCACTAGGACTTTTGAATTACTAATAAGCTATTTGAACCCTAGATTCAAAGTTGTGCATGTTATTTTTCTCAATTAGTAATAATGATGTTTGAAAATAACGGTATATGTTTATTTAAGGCAATAGTGCTGGGATCTAACTGTTCGAGTCTGAGCCACCTTATTCCTATCAAAATTGTCACCATTATCAATTCAGCATTATTGCATCCTCAAAAAAACTCTTAGCAATTGCCTATACCTAGTCTGAGTGGGCACTATCCATAAGAATTTAAGGAGCCAAAGTCCTTTCCCAGAGGAGAATTTGACACAAGAGGTAGATAAATTCATATGAATATTCAATAGAGAATAAATATAGGGGGAGCTAGGTGGCTCCATAGATAGAATGCCAGACCTGGAATTGGTAGGATCTGGATTCAAATTTGACCTCAAATTATGTCCTAGCTTTGTGTCACTGGTCAAGTCATTTTACCCAGATTGACTAATCCTTGCCATTCTGTCTTAGTGTTAGTACAAAGACAGAAAGTAAGAGTTTCAAAAAAAAGAGAGAATAAATATAAAACAATAGAGGATAAATAAAAGATTGACTTTTGAGCCACTACACACTAACATATACTTGAAGTTTGTAGAACAGTTTATAGACATTATTTATCAACCAATTAGATTAAACCTTATAATACATCCAGAAAAGAGTTGGGTCTTGAGGGTCATACTTCTGGAAACAAAAAATTGCAAATAAAAGATTAAATTTAAGCACAGTCCAAGACTTTCTAAGACTCAATAAATATTTCTACCTACTGAAATCTGAACATGGGAGCAATTATCTCTTGAATAAAAAATCATCAGGTTAGAAATGGAAATATTAATATAAGCATGATCTACTGATTTGCTGATCATTGATGGTAATTAAACAAGGACATAACCCTTGCTGTATATTTTGAGTAAGTAAATACAGTGGTATAAACATAAAGTAAAGGCCCTGATGAAAGAAGGTCTTTCACAATATCTCTTCATTCTATCATTACTCCTCTTATTTTCATATGGGGAACCAGTGATGGGTCTTGAGAGAAGATATAACTTTTCTCCTGATAAGTCTGAAGAATTGTAAGGGGAACATCTCAGAGCAGTTGGAATGATGGAAGAGAAATGTCTCCCAATAGGCATAGCAAAATTAATAGTTAAGAGTCCTGATTCTCTTCATCCTATTGCCAGCAAGCTGGTCAGACAAGGAGAAAACAGTTATATTCCTGTACTTGTTGATGAAACAGTAGAAGATGATTAAATTTCTTTGGCAAAGTCTTCTTGAAGACCACAGTGAAAATGGCTATTTAAATTATATAACTTTTAAAAGAAAAAATACACACAGAGCACCCTAACAATCACCACCACTTTCAAGAGCATGGCAATAGATGATGCTCTTTTCTCTTTTGCTATCTTTGCCTTTGTTGGATGGCATTAGGCTCTATTTAACCACCTTTCTCTCTCTCTCTCTCTCTCTCTCTCTCTCTCTCTCTCTCTCTCTTTCTCTCTCTCTCTCTCTCTCTCTCTCTCTCTCTCTCTCTCTCTCT
>NC_058132.1:613619089-613636196 GCF_016433145.1 Gracilinanus agilis | reverse complement strand
TCTCTCTCTCTCTCTCTCTCTCTCTCTCTCTTTCTCTCTCTCTCTCTCTCTCTCTCTCTCTCTCTCTCTCGTAAGAAAATGAGGATATTGTACTAGAAGATCTGGAAGGTTCTTTTTCAGTCTAACATTCTGGGATTCTAAGTAACTAAATCTTTTGAAAGGAAAAGACAGTGGGAGAAAACAAAGAGGTAGTAGAGATTGGAATGGCTTGGGGTAACATACCCACTTGGTCTTCTTCCCACTTCCTTAACTAGTTAGTTGGGACCGCCAAAGCAGAGATTGATAATGACTAAACTTTGAGGCTAGGGATTTATCCAAGTACAGTTCTCTTAAAACAACAACAAAACACAACATTTCTCAACTAGCGGGATTTAACACCCTTTGTTAGTGCTTTGTTCCAGTATGCTAATAATGAGCTCATAAATGCTAATGAGGAATGCCTTTTGGCTCAATAGTCAGCCAAGTTAAACAAGCCAATTTAGAGACCCAGGGCAGAATGTCCTTCATTCTTTTGCGTTTGCCCACTATTATCTGAAGAAGCCCTAACTTAATTTCCTTCTTACTTACCCTCCTCAAACACTAAAACAGCTTTATGAAAAGTATCTCATCCTGCTTTGTGAGGATTGGTCCTCCCCCAGCCTGCTGAGAACTGGTCTAGGCCAGGCAAACTGTAGAAAGAATTCCTCCTTGCTTACTTTTTGTCCCTTTTCTTACCACCAGCTGCCACTAACCCATTTAGTCTGCTTGACTACTCACACTAGTTGGATAAAATGGATAAAAAATTTCCTTCTAGGAATATTGAGGACCCCCAGAACCATTTGCCCTACCACTGAGCCCTAAGGTCCTCTGTGTCTTATCATCTCCACTGCCATTATATTATTGTTATTATGCATTATATTCTCTGCCACCCAAAACCAAGAATTGCCATCTGACGTATGGATACAACTTAATTCCTGAACCATCACTGAACCCATCAGAATACTTACTGGTCCTTTCCATCTGGCTTGCAGCTTAAGTTTCTTTTATGGGTTCTCTCCCTTGAATAGAGTAAGAGATTCTTGAGAACATAGACTTCGTAGACTTTCTAAGTTATTTTGTATTTTTTTTAATCTCTAGCACTTACCAGACAGTAAGCAATTAAATTTTTTTTTCATTCATTGTCCAATGCTTGTGATGAAGGTGCTTGAAGGAGGCCTTTGGAAATTGTCTTCTCTGGGTTCAATTAAGGAAGCCCTAGCATAGATTTGGGGGGGGGAGGGGCTGGTCTCCCTAACACTCTTTCCCTTGGATCAGTGAGTTTCCTTGTTCTCTTAACAAATCATTCCCTCTTGGTCTGTGGAAGGTGGGAGTCAGCAAGATTGGGTGGGTGAAGAAGAAACAAAGAAGAGAAAACTCAAATTATGCCATCTGGAAAAAGATAAACCAGGGATATGCAAATCCTGTATAAAACATTATGTAAATAAACATGAGATCCTCTTTCCTACTTATCTTTTTGCCCCAGCCAACTTTTGAAAAGTCTCAATCAGGCAAATAATATTTTGGTCTAAGATATGCAAAGCTATTTAGGCAGAAAAGGGTTAATAAAAATGAGAACCATCTGGGCTAAATGGGTTAATGCTACAGTTTTCCAAAAGCAAAATTTCCAAGAAGCAAGAGGGAGAATTTTGTGGGAGCAGCACTTTCCAGAAAGAGACAGACACAAGTGTCAGAGGGGCGCCTGTAATTGTGAGTATACCATTTGAGCCTGTGTAGTGATGTGTGTCAATAATCTGTGTGTGTGTAAGTATGTGCAGAGCAGGGCTGATAAATTAGAGTGTAAAATTGCTAACTTCTAAAGAAGGGGCATCTTCTAAATCCCCTTCTTGGCTCTGATCCATTTGGAAAAGAAGAAGGATGACAAAGAAGAAAAACTGTCTTAGGTTTCCATAAACACTGAAGTTATTTATTTTATTTTTGTTTGAAATGTTAAACATGCTCAAAAAAGAAAAACTGTCAAGGGAGCAGGCAAGTGTCTCCAGATCAGTGGTGCCATTAGTCCTTACTGTAGGACCTGGACAAGAAAGCCTGACTCTGGTCTTGTCTGGCTGGAGACCTTCCCAGCTTTGGGGCCCTGAGGGTCACAGAAGCACAGAATTCCCCTTGGGTTCCTTCCCTTCCCCAAATCCTTACCTACTTCTTGGGTGATCTCTTCCCTTCTGTCAGTCTTTCAGATAGCAGTGGGACTAACTCTTTCCATTTTCTCTTTGGAGCAACATATTAGAGGGAAGGAGATTTCCCAGTCACCCATGGTCACCCAATCTCTTTTCCAAAACTCCTCACAACCCTAAAGATGCTTGTTGAGAGTCAGTATTATATGGTCTAAAGACAGCTGATTTAAGGTTAGAGGATTTGGATTCTGAATAATAATGCAAACCATCCAGGTTCTGCAAACTTTACAACTGTGAGTTAGTCACTTTTACTCTCTGTGCCTCAGTTTCTTCATCTTTAAAAAATAAAGCTACATGAAATGATTCCCAAGGTCTCATTTACATTCGTTTAGCTGGGTTTAGGTCTCTCAGGCATAGAGAATACTTTAGCCCATCAAAAAGACAGAGAGCACAGGGGTCAACAAATCCAGGTATTAATTCATAGAAACCAAGACTAGAAGAGACCTTCTATTCTACCCTGCCCTCCCTTGTTCACACGCAGTAATTTTGTCTAAACATAAAGCATGCCCTTCCACTTTAAGATAGTTCACTAGGCTTCTCTGTCTCTAAGTTTCCTCTTCCTTCCTCTTTTCTCCTACTTCTGCCAGCCATTCTATCAACTCATCATAGAAAAGGCAAAAGACCCAAAAACAAGAATAGAAATGAGAACCAGCTCAGGAGAACTCAGAGGGGAAACATCATTGAATTGATCGCAGTTCCTGCTGCTACCACTACATCAGCAGGTCATACACAATTGAGCACAATGGGGCAAGGTGCCTAGACTTAGTTCTTACTTTTGATTAAAAATGAAAACTTGGCTCTCCTGGTGTCCCCATCTAGCAGTGTGGGCAAATTTAAGGCAGATGTGAAGGGAGGGGACCTTCCCTGGGGACTGTGGCCTCTTATCCTAGAATCAAAGAAGCACAGACTCCCCAGAATGGCAGAGCCATCCAAAGTTTATACTCATCCTCTCCCTCCCTCTTTCCAAGAAGGACCAGGCCAGGGCAGGCAGGGCATCTACTATATGACTCCAGTGTCTCACACTCCTTAATGTCAGTAAATTCCCCCAGCATCTAACTTTCTTCCCTCCTGTTGCATTTCCATCCTGTTTCATATTTTTGTCAGTATTCTCTCCCCAAGGAGTAGCCTCATGTTTTGGATAACATTGCAGTTTGTATCACTGATGTACAATGAGAAGAGTAAGGACCTCCTTGGGTATCTTCAAGAACAGGAGATAATCTTCCTCTATTATCTCTGCCCCCATTATCTCCTCACTATCTGTCTGAGGTTCAGTAGTTGCTGTGTTTGTGTGGGATATACTTTTCTCATGTCATGTGAATGATGACTTCTGGAAAGTACTTTGGATCAAGGAAGAGGGTATTAAACTCCCTGCCAAGCAAACTTGAATTAACATCACTGTGATTATCCCTGGTATGGGCTTGGTCAAAGGAATGGATCTATAAAATATATGAGGGTTTGTCTCAGGCTGGTTTTTAGCATCTTCCAGCTTCCACCCCATCCCTTAAGGAAAAAAAAAAAATCCTGCCATTTTAATTGGCCTTCCCATTAGGCAATTTTTCCCAAGCTTATGTTTTTCCTCTGTCTCATTTCCTTTCTATTCTAATGCCTTGGGCCATCGACAACATCTCTCCTTCCATGGTGTCTACACCCTACCAAGAAGCTGGTACCCTGTTATCAGGCCTGTTTCTGGGTGTTGTCAGAGCAAAGCAAACTGATTTCAGCACTTCTACCTCTCCACCCAAGTCAGTCCCTCTGGCCCCTTAACCACATGCCTTGCTTTCTTCTGACTTTCCCCCTTTCTGTCAGCACATTCCTGGTCTCCAGCTAATTCCCGTCACACTCCTCTGGAGACACATGAGAGCCACCTCCCTGGCCTAGATGCATACATTTTCATTCTGCTTTTCAACAGCTACCATCCTGGTTACTTTTAGATGCACTCCTGATCCCCAGAGAGGGTCCTGAGTCACTTTCAATAGCGAATGTGCTAGGATATCACATGTACTCTATACCCAAAGCCCTCTGGTCCATAGAGACTTAAGGGAGAAAACGAGGTAAGAGATTAAGGAAAGATCAGAGACAAATGATGGAGCTCTACCCACCAATTCCAAGACATTTCTGCAACAAAGAAATCACTTTATTCGGGCAACATTCATTTAATTTGGACATCTAGACATCTACTATGAGTATCATGACTGTAGGTGTGAAATCCACCCACTTCCCTAAGAATTGAATCCAATGGCTGTGGTTTTTCCACCATACAAGAAGGGAATCCAATTGTATCTGGTCCAGGATGCAATAGAAACAATAGTACAAAGGTTGTTTGGATTGAATAAAGACTAAAGTACCCTACTTGCCATTTAGATGCCTTATCTGTCTACAATAGTGGACCAAAAAATTTGAAAGTGACAGGACACAACAAACCTATTAAGCTTGGGAGATGGAATAGAGATGACATGGTGGAGAAGAAGAAGAAAGCTTTCCAAGACTGTAAAGTTTCCAGTGATTTTAAAGGGATGACTGGCTTTGATTAAAATACCATTAAGGGGCTTCATTAGTACATTTTATTCATACCAAAGAGAAGTAGGATGGCTGTCATATCATAAAATTTAATATTATCTCATTGACCATCTCTAGGCTATGAATCTAGAAAGCCAGTTGAAAAGCCACAATCTGGGGCTGGGAGAAGGAGGATAGGATAGGTGTAAAGGTCTGCTCCAAAGCACATTCTACTCTTCCATTGTCTCGAGGTCTTCATTCTGGACCTTCTCTATGTCCTCTGCATTCTTTTCTTTGGCTGTGAGGCTTAGAATTGGAGACAAGACTTTTGTCATGTGGAACTCTTGTACCATTCAGTCTCTGTTGGACCTCAGAACTATAGCTGCTAATGAAAAAGGCTTGAGATGCCCATATGAGATATACCTGTAGACAAGACTCTCTGGAGAAGGCTTAGGCAAGAACGCTGAGAAAAAATTCTTAGTCAAAGGCTCCAGTACATACAGTAATCCACTGAAAGGCATAAAAGGCCCTAAACTGACTCACAGTTGTATCTTTGGTTTGGTGGTTGAGGCAGGGTATAAAAGTTGTTAGAAACTCACTTAATTATACCTAAGCATGTCTTTTTCTTTATAACCTCAGCACTTACACATGGCTTGGCATATAGTAGGCACTTAAATAAATGTTTGTTGAATAGCCAAATGACAGCAAAGAAAGCTACCATTTTTATTAAATGGAGATTAAGAGAATATCAGATTTACTGATTTTATTTCCCCTGGATTTGGGGGTGATGGGCCTCTGCTCCAAAAGGGGACTTATTCAGCACCAGAATCACTAGCCTGCATTTCTTGCTAACTCTCTTGGCCCAGAGCTTCCCACACATTTCCATAGGAAACTACCCAATGACCCAGTGAGTAGTTGTTTCCAGTTATCTGGCCAAGGGGAATCTAGGTCAGAACGCCAGGTCTCTGTGACTCTCTGGTGCCCACTGAGGATGGATGGGGAGACATCCATGCATTCCCATCCTCTCCATCCTCAGTGTGGTGTGACTTTCCCCGTCTATATATTTCTTTGCTTCTGTGTGAGGTTAGGACATTAGGGAGGAGTTGTCCTACCTGACCACCAAGTCATCCCTTTCAGCCCAACTAGAGGCAGATTCAGATTTTCCTAGCCCCCTGACTCAGATTTTCCTAGCCAAGAGCAGACTCTACAGGGTGGAGGGTACCTCTAAGTCTACCAGTGACTATGGTCTCCTGTTACATGGACTCATTGCTGCCTGCCCAGGACCAAATATGACAAACCCATTGACATTTTCTCTACGGGTTGCAAACAAAAAGTATCATTTTACTTTTAACAACATTTTCTGGGTTTCTTCAGAGTGTTATAGACAGCTAGCTATTCATACATACATACATACATACATACATACATACACAATATACCCACACACCATCCTATGTCTTATCTGTACAATGTAAATAGAAAGGAGGAGAAAGATCAAAAATAAGATAGAGAGAAGGAAAATATATACAAAAACTAAGAGAAATAAAGACTGAGACAGGAAGAACAGAGACAGAAAAATAAAGATAGAGACAAAGAGATGGCAAGATAAACCATGACTAACAGAGAAGAAAAGGAGGAAAGTGAGGGTCCCAGAGAACTCAATCCTTGTTTTACTACTAGAATTGAGGGATGAAATTAAATCCCAGACAAAAAGTACCTCAAGTTTCCTTGATGATAAAGAAAGCTGGGAGAAGGAAATAAATTTGAGGGGCAGAAAATAATAAAACAACAAACAAAAACAGACAAGGCAACCCAAGAATTGAAACTTACAGTCCCTTAAAAACCTAACAGAATTCAACTGGAGGAAGATTCTTTAAGTGACTAAATATCTTGGTTTACTTGATCCATGGATAGTTTGCATAGTGAGATCTCTTCATATCATAGGAAAGTAGGTTTTGCCTTTTCAGGGATGAGCTAAGTATGTTTTGTTTTGGGATGTCTTATTTGAGAAGGGTTATTAAAATGAAGTAAAAAGGGGGAAGGACTATATTCCCAAGAAGATGGTCTTTGCAGGAGAGTACTCTGTTCTCTTTGGAGACAATGATGCTAGAAAAATCTATCAGTGGCAAATGTATGCAGGAAAAATTTTGACTTGAGTTGCCCCATCCCTTTGGCTCCAACTTCATAGTTGCATCTTGGGAAAGAAGATTGGACAAGATTACCTCCATACTTCCTATAGGGCCTTGGACTACCTTGATGGCATTATGAAGGAAAGGGCTAGCAGAAATAAGATTGCTTAAAGAAAAATGAAGTAGAATGATGGGGGAAAGACCTAGATTCACAGTCAGAGGATGTGTGTTCAAGCCCAGGTCCTGCCAGATTATTACTCATGGGTCCTTGGGCAAATTGCTTACTTGTCTGGGCTTTAGTTTCCTCATCCGAAAAATGAAGGTGTTGAACTAGAAAGACTCTAAAATCTCTTCTAACTCTAGCTCTGTAATTCTGTGCTTCCATATGGTGGGTTCTAGGAACTTTTGAAATAGACTAACTGGAATAAATGTCCCAATTTTCCAAAGAAAATTTCTCTTTTTTTGGTCAAAGCTTTCCAGGAGTAAAGTGTATTTTCTCCTCTTAATTAGTGGTAACTCTCAACTGATTCCATTATCCTCTGACCCTTTGTGGCACAGGGGTGATGAGTTCTTCAATGGAAGCTCTAGTTAATCCTACCAAGAAGGAAAGAGTTTAAGTGTACATCTAGTGACAGGTTTCATGTTTGTCATCTGGAGAATGGTTTAACTACATCCCTCTCAAGGTATATATAGGGCAGGGCTATTTTTCAGGCTCAGTAACTTTTGGAAACCTTCCATTATCATAGGAAGGTGTTGTGAATGGTACCAACAGCAAAAGTTCCTAGTCTAATGACATTATGGATTCATAAGGCTATGGCATCATTGATTAGATATGTAAATAAACTTAGAAATCTAGTCCAATCCCCTAATTTTGCAGATGAGAAAACTATGGTCCAGAGAGAGGTTAAATGACTTGCCTCAGATTTCAAAAGTAGTAAGTTCAAAGTAGAATTTGAATCCAGATCCTCTAACTCCAAGTTCAGCACTCTTTTCTCTGCTGAAGTAATAGGTGATAAAGTATTCCACAAGCTTTGAAGATAACAGTACTGGAACATTAAAGAATTAACATTAGAGATAAATGGACAAAAAAAGAGCTGGAGAAATAAAAAGACTAAGACATTGCTATAACAGGAATCAATTGACTCTAAGATGATCTTACAACTCTAGACCTTAGCACTATGCTCCAACTCTTAAATAGTTTTTATTTCATTTCATCTCATCTCATCTCATCCCATCCCATCCCATTTCATCTTACCTCATACTATCTCATTCTATCCTATCCTATCCTATAGAATCCAATTTGTCTTCATTTGAGTTTGGTGTGTGTATGTGTCCTGTATATGTCTGTGTTATTTACCATGTAGGAGATGTAAGCCAAAATTCAGACCCCTCAGAAAAACTCTGAACCCAACTCCAACCCCTTCATTTCCATCATCATCCATCTCCTCTAAGTAGATACAGAGAAGAAAGAGACCAAAAATCACTTTGAAAATATTGACAGAGAATCTTTCCAGCTTTATTTACCTGGTATGGGTGGGGAAGAAGTCTAAGAAATGTTGTGAAAAGTGGGAGAAGCTTCCTAAAGGACCTTCCACTTTAAGATCCAGAACTAATGAGCTAGAAGCACAAGTACAAACTGGCTTGGTCAGAAGTTGGATAGCCATAGGCTTGATCAGAAGATAACACATGAATTGATTGAAGTAGAAGACAAGATAAGGAGGGAAGGGTGGAGGACATAAGGGTGGTAATAAGGCAAAGATAAGCCCTCATTACAAGGGGCGAAGAACTGTGCAGGGTAGCATACAATACTTTTTGATGCAGAGAGTAAAGAGCTCAGTTTTAGAAATCAGATTACCTGGGTTCAAATTCCGGCTCAACTATTTACCACCTTTACCCTGGGCAAGTTACTTCCTGTATCTAAGCCTGCTACCTCAATTGTAAAATGAGGGAGTTGAAATGGATTACTGACCTCAGAGCCCCTTACGGGCCAAAATCTATGATCCTGTGATCCCTTCACAATTATTGACACATTTTTCCTTATAAATAATTAACTCCCTGTTTATTAAATCTGTGCCTTTGGCGTTCTGAAGCACAAAGTATGAGTAATTAATTTAGTGAGTCTTCTCTCTCTATTTTTTATATATCAGTAAAAATGGTGTACCCCATTATTCAAGGAAAGAAAACTAGGTTGAGAGTCCAACCCTAGGATTCTGGTTTTTCTCATGTGTAACATTAAGCAAATCACTTGACTTAAATTAAAAAAATAACTTTGCAAAAACTAGAGTCCTTTCTGGATATCTTTAAAAATGGAAGAATTGGGCAGTGTGGTACCCTGGAAAGAATGATAGTTAGGAATTAGAGCTTTTAGGTTGAACAAATCACTTAATCTCCATGAGCCTAAGTTATTCATATATAAAATGAGAGTTGGAAGAGATGACTTCTGATAGAGCATTCTGGCTTTAAATCTATGATTCTATGACTCAATAATGAGTTATTTCTAAGTTATTTTCCATTGCTTAAATTTTCTGACTCAGATATTGGTTCGATCCCATCATTGTAATTTTAAGAGAATCATAGTAGCTCCCAATTACTTCTCATATCTACTTGAAATGCTCTATCATTTGCTTAACCTTTTCATTGATGTACCTTAAAAAATGATCTATATAATTAACTGCCTTCAAGTGTATTGCACAGAGAAAGGACTAGGACTGCCTACCATTCACCCATTCTCTTTCTTTGACTAACTAGCTCCACTGTTCTTGTTCTATGGTATCTGCCCCCCACCCCCCAATCTCATTCCAAACAAAAGCACTTTCCATTTTTCCTAAATAATACACCAAGTCTTTGCATGGGTCATACTTCACTCCAAAAATGCCTTTCTGTTTGCCCTTTTCTACTCTTGTCTGCCAATTAATGCTCATCTCATTCAAAACCTGAATTCAGATATGGTTCTTCCATGAAACCTCTGCAGATTAGTTGCACTCTAGTCTAATCCTTTGAATAATCCTGCCAAGATCTCATCTTCCAATCTCCCTACCAGCCAAGACACTTAGCACCTTTGGGCATGTTTCTATGTTTGTGTTGGGCATAAGTATGAGCATACTTTTCAGCCTTCTTTTTGCCTGTACTCTAAAAGGTTCTTAAGGACAGGAGCCATATGTTCTCATTCCTCTGTAACCCTTTATAACACAGAGCATAGGACTATTTACATTAATAGTTATTACTCAAATTTATACAAATAGACAAAAAAATCTCCAAATTCCTCATTTTCTTCCCACCTTTTTTCTTTTTAAGTTCTATACTCTAATAACAATGTAGCAAGCACCTCACATACATGTAATCATTGGAAAGAGCCTTGAGAGGATCCATTTTATCTTGAAAACCTTAGCTTCATGAAAGTCTACCTCATTAGAGTCTATAATATCTAAACAAATCAGGCATCTATCTTATATTTAAAGACTTTCAGGAAAGGAGAGCCCATGACCTCATGCTATTAGGAAATTATTTTCTGGCGTCAGGTTGAAATTCTTCCTAGTATTGAACCAGTGTCTCTCATTATATAATATCCTTGGGGGTAATGGAGAAGAAATGGAGGTATATAGAATCATGGGTGGGTCACTGCTATCTAAAGTCAGGAAATGGGGGTATTCTTACAGTATGGATTATATAAGGAATGTGTTATGTTTACATACATCTCAAGGTATTTTCAGGTGGGTAGAATTCCTTAGAAGGAATATCATACATGCCTTTTCATATTCTTAAAGACTTTTGTTAAGTTGGTCTTCAGTTTCCTTTACTACAATAAAGCCCATGCTTGCTTCAGAAGAAGGGTTTGGTGAATTTGAGGTTCCTGAGTTCATAACCTCAGCTTAGATAAGTGTCCAGAGTCTAGATTCAGAGACCAAATCTCTGATTTCTTGGTTTTCTGCTTCAACAGGTTCTCTGGATAGAAGACAGTGATTCTTGATAGGAAAGAAGACATTACACCATCTGTCTCAGACTGATCCAAAAAGCCCAACCCCAAACCTTATGAAATCTGGGAAAGGCTAAGTAAGGGTTGGGTCTGAGGTTTGGGGATCCATTCAGGAGCCTCCATAAAACATGGATTGATGCATTTTGCTCATGCCTAGAGAACCCACAACAAGTCTCCGCTCCCAGGCTCTCAGCCCTGAGCATCTTTCTGCCAGGAAGTTTTAGGTTGAATGCAAGTCAGTAGCTGTCCTAGAGTTTCTTCACTCTCTTGGATTTCTCTCTCTCTCTTTCTCTCTCTCTCTCTCTCTCTCTCTCTCTCTCTCTCTCTCTCTCTCTCTCTCTTTCTCTCTCTCTTTCTCTCTCTCTTTCTCTCTCTCTCTATCTCTCTTCTTTAAGTGATTGTTTTAATTTAAAAAGATAAATAAACTCAAAGCTAGGAGTCTAGATCCTGGTTTTCATTTCTAGGAGCAGAAGAAAAAAACATCTGAAATCAGTAACAGATTTTTTTGTTTATTTATTGTGTGGGTATGTCTATAGCCTCATAATGCAAAAAAAGCTACATTTCTGACAGTCCTTTCCTACTACTGCTCTCAGTAGATTCACATGACTGCATATCCAAGGTATTATAATGCAGGAATGGCAACGTTGTGTTTCCCCCAAATTCTTAACCAGTCTAGAATTCTATGGGGACAATTCCTATGAAATCTCCCTACCAGAAAGGTTCTCAGGTTTCATTCACTATATTGTGGATACCAATGAAAGACTACACTATGGATCCCCAATGGAGATATTTTAATGAGAGAGTTTGGAAGAGAAATCTCTGAGAGTAGTCTTATAGATGAGTGCATGGGAAAGGCAGTCAATGACCTTAAGATATAGAAGACACAGTGAAATGGAGCAAGGCAAGGGGCATGGGGAGCCATGGAGAAATGAAAATCTGAAAGTGCATGTCTAACCTCCTTCAGCTACAATTTATTCTTCTCTTCCCTTCGCCCCATCTCTCATCCTCCTTTTTAGAAAGCTACTCTGCTTTGAAATAGTCTAACCCAGAATTTCTGCCTCTGAGTTGTTTTCGCTCTGTTCTCTGGAAGCTTTAGCAAAAAAACCCGCCGGGCAAAATCTCATTTCTGAGAACCCACAGTGGGTACAAGTCATTTGTTTATGGGGATCTGGTAATGCAAGGACATAACTTGACTCTAAGGAAGTCAGACCTTTGTTAGGGTGGATATGACTGAAGGGTAGAATAAGTTCCAGACACCAACCCTATAATCATTTATTGCATTTATCTTCCCAGGAGCTCGCTGTTCTTCTAGAAATTATCTCATCCATATTTTTCAAGATCCCCAGAAACTAACAATATATCATCATGACTGTTCTTCCACTATCATGGAAATTAAAATCCAGAGAGGGAAGAGCCAGATTCACAATCACAGAATCAGGTAATGGACAAATTGAGAGAAGAAGATGATATACTTTGTAATTGGCTACTTGGTAGTCTTCTTAGGCATTTGTTACGTTCCATCATCTACCACAGTGATTTAGATACTGTAGGGATTTAACAAATGTTTGTTGAATTAAAAGTGATGAGTGTCTGACAGAGCAGTGACTTAGGGCAGTGAGGTGCCTTAGTGGATACAACACTGAGCTTTAAGTAAGAAAGATGCTTCTTTATGAGTTCAAATCCAGTCTCAGGCACTTATTAGCTGTGTGACCCTATGCAAGTAACTTCACCCTATTTGCCTCAGTTGATCATCTGTAAAATGAGTTGGAGAAGGAAATGTAACCCAATCTAGTAACTTTGCCAAGAAAATCCTAAAATGAGGTTATGAAAAGTTGGACATGACTGAAATGCCTCAGCAACAAAATCTCCTCTTCCTCTTCTTCATCACCATCAACATTACATTACTAATATCATCATTAAATATTTCCTAAGTACATTCTATGACCAAGGCACCCTATGAATACATATTAAAGATCCTTTACATAGAAAGCACTCTTTTAGGCACCATGACAACAATAAACAAATGAAGGAATGGTTATTCTTATATGCCTTCAAGAACCTTATAATTGAATGATAAATTCAAGATTAACATAAATTATCAATATAAATCTATCTTTACTATAATTATAAAATATGTCCTATGCCAAATTAGTCTTTAATAGAGAGGAAGATAAGGCAGGTTAGTTTGTTTCTCCTTTGCATTCCATCCTGGCCTTTTTTAATTAGATGTCTATATTAATCATAGCTCAGCCTCCACCTCTGGACCTTTTTCATTTTTTTCCAGGTCTGGAATGTTGTTTCAGTCACAAACTCCCCTTCAATGAACATAGTTTTAAAAAATATTATAATTAGATTAGAGGGAAAAAAGCTTAATGAAAATTAAAATCATTAGCCACTTATTTCATAAAATATAACATTCTGTTCATTTCCTTGTTCCAACTCTCCAAGACAAAAAAACATTTCTCAGATTAAAGATCAGTTCTTTCTTCAGTCTCCCAAACGTATCATGGTAGAAGAGAGAAACAACCCACTACTTTAGTATCCTTAAAAGTAGACTTCCTGTTATCCTTACTAAGTTTCACTTGGGGTGGAGTGGGAAGTGAAATCACCTCATAATACTTGCTTAGGAAACAGGTGGTTAACTGCACAGAGGATAGTTGGAGTAACTCAAATGGTGGTAAAACACTAGCTGAATAATGAGCATAGGCAAAAAAAAAAGTTTAAGACCTACTAGCTTAGGGTGAAAAGAATTCAAGATTACCCTTACAATCTTTAAAAACCACAGAGCAATAACAATTATAATCAGTTATAATCAATGAGGAAAAGAAAGGATTCAAACTTAAATGATGATTCAAAATTGTAGTCCTAAACAATGAGTGAATTAGAAAACAAATCAGAGGAACAATGAATCATTTCATCAAAGAAAATGATAACAATGATTCAATATACAAAAATGTGAAGGACACAGCCAAAACTATCCCTAGAGGAAAATTTACATCTCTAAAAATTTTCAGCAACAAAAAAGGAGAAAGAAGAGACCACTCATCCAAGCATGTAAACAACAGCACTCGAGCTGTTTCCAAGTAAATATCAAAATAGGACTCCTGAAAATCAAAGCAGAGATAAACAAAAGTAAAAATAAAAAAATTTCTCCTTGATAAAACTAGGCTGTTTTCTAAGGCTAATAAAAAGGAGAGAGCATTAACTAATTTTATCAATAAACAGAGAGGAACACTGAATTACCAAAAGAAAAAATGAAAAAGAAAAATTCATCACAGATGAAGAGGAAATGAAGGAAATTTTTAGAAATCATAATATCCAACTATGAGAGCAAAATCAAAATTTTAATTAAGTGAATGAATATTTACAAAAACAGAAAATACCCAAACAGAAAAAAATTTTTTTTAAAGTAATCCAATCCTACAGACAGAATTTGAACAAGCCAGAAATGAACTCCTACCTCCCCACCACTACCAAAAAATAAAAAATAAAAAAAATAAAGCAAAACAAAAGACTCCAGGTCCAGGTGAACTTGGAAGTAAGTTGTGATCAAACATTCAAAAACCATGAACTCTCATTATCATATAGATTTCTCGAAAGAGAAAAACACCTTACTAAATATGTTTCATGAGATAAATAAAATGAAAACCATAGACCAGAATCACTAGTGCAAAAGACCTGGTGAAATTATAGCAAAGAGAATACGGCCATAGATTCAAAAGTATGTTCGAAATGACCACATTGGATTTTTACAAAGAATTTAGGGATTATTCAATGTCAGGAAAATGAACACTTACAGTATGCCCACAGGGCTCTGATAGAGATTTTCTTCCCTTCTCCCTCTATAATTGATCTCATCCACTCTCATAGAACTCTCATCTCAATGCTAGAAATTTTCAAATCAACTTTTCTGGTCCCATCTTTTCTTCTAATTTCTAGTCTTGAATACCCAACCATGTTTCAGTTACCTTGAACTGGGTGTCCAGTGAACATCTTACACTCAACATTACCAAAACTGAACTCATTATCTTACTTTCTAAAACCTCCCTCCTTTTAACTGCCTTATTACTATCAAAGGCAACATCCTTCCAGTCTCTCAGATTCACAACCTAGGTGTTATCCTCAGCTCTTTACTATCACTTCCCATTTCCAAACTTTTCAAATTCAACCTTTGCAACCTCTTTCAAATATACCCCTTTCTCTCCTCTGACTCTGACAACTCTAATGCCTGCCTTCATCTTCTCACACTAGAACTGTTAAACCAACTTTATTCCCTTCCATGTATTCTTCTATTTAATAATACTATCTCCTCAATATTTCTTGAACAAGACACCCCATCTTTTGGCTCTGGCCATTTTTCTCTGGTTGTCCAACAAGTCTGGAATGCTCTCCCTCCTCAGATCTACTTCCTGCCTTCCCTAGCTTCCTTCAAATTCCAATTAAAATCTCTTATTCTATAGGAAGGTACCAATTAAATCTAATGCCTTTTCTCTTCTATTTTTTTATTATGTATTTTTTGTCGGTATATTATTTTGAGCTCCTAGAGGACAGGCACTCTCTTTTTGTACCCCTATTATTTAGCATAGCACCTGGCATGTGGGAGTACTCAATAAATGTTTATTGACTGACTTTAAACATAATAGTACTTATTGATATCAAAATAAGGAAAATTAAATAAGCAATAATACCTATCAAAAATTAAATGATTGGGTTCCGGGTTAAGATGGCGGCAGAGTAAGAAGCAGCTCTTAACCTCTCCTGACCAAAACACACAAAACTCCTCAAGGGGACATAAAAACAAGACCAGACGAACTGAGGAACCCCACAACAGGGCACAGCGTGGAAGGTACGTGGAATCGAGACATTTCCAGGCTATAAAGGGCTCTCCCTAAATTGCGGGCTGAGCAACCGCCCCACCCCCACCCCCTCCACACTCATCTATAGCTCCGAACCCAGCTAAAAAGAAATAGAGCAAGTTTGGGGCACCCATCGAGTCATCAGCAGCTCCGGGACCTGTTCCTGAGAGCAGCAAGACTTAGGACCCCATTAAGTCAAAAAACGCACGCGAAATCTGAGCGCACGTGCCGGAGCAGGACGCTGGGCGCAGAGTGCTGGCTGAGCAGAGGCCTGGGTGGAAGCAGACACAGCCAGGAACTAAAGCCTAAGTGGGGAACCAGTGCAGACAGGTATACAACTGTGGAAGCAGAGCCCTGAGACTTGTAAAGAAACCTCCGGCAGAGGATCAAGCAAGAGGGCCCACCAGGGGGCTTGACCTTGGGAAAAAACCAGAACTCAGACCTCAGGAGCCAATAAATCGCGAACAGACACTGAGCGTGAGGATAAATCTGAGAAGCTGCTGGGCTAATGATGGCTACTCATCAGCCTCAGGAAGTTCAGAAGAGAAAGAATAATAATAACAAGAAAAAGAAGTCTTTAACACTCAACAGCTTTTACACAGAGAAAATCCAGACAACCGAGCAAACAGAGGAGGAGAACAAACAAGCATCCGGACCCTCCTCAAATAAGGAAAACTCCTCACAAGCTATGGAAGAGTTCAAAACTGAGATTTTGAGGAAAATGGAAGAGATCTGGCAAGAAAATAACAGTTTAAAAGGTAGAATCTTGCAATTGGAAAGAGAGGCTCAGAAATCAAATGAACTGATAAGCAAATTGAACACTAGAAATGACCAGATTGAAAAGGAAAACCAGTCCCTAAAGGCTAGAATCGAGCAATTAGAAGCTAACGATCTCTCAAGACAACAAGAACAAATAAAACAAAGTCAAAAGACTGAAAAAATAGAAGGAAATATGAAATATCTCAATGAGAGAGTGACAGACCAAGAAAACCGGTCTAGAAGAGACAACGTGAGAATAATTGGTCTTCCAGAACAACCAGAAATTAATAGAAACCTGGACTCCTTACTAAAAGAAATTATTCAGCAAAATTGCCCTGAAGTCCTACAACAAGAGGGCAATATAGATATAGAAAGGATTCATAGAACACCTGCGGCATTCGATCAAGAAAGGAAAACACCAAGAAATATCATTGCAAAATTCAAGAGTTTCCAAGCAAAAGAAAAAATCTTACAAGAAGCCAGAAAGAAACAATTCAAATATCAAGGAGCACCAATCAGGATCACACAAGATCTGGCAGCCTCAACACTAAAAGACCGCAAGGCGTGGAATACAATATTCAGAAAGGCAAGAGAGCTGGGCCTGCAACCACGGATCAACTACCCATCAAAATTGACTATATATTTCCAGGGGAAAGTATGGGCATTCAACAAAATTGAAGAATTCCA
>NC_058132.1:613546426-613614089 GCF_016433145.1 Gracilinanus agilis | reverse complement strand
TGGGTTTGTACCCCAAAGAGATCATAGATAAACAGACTTGTACGAAAATATTCATAGCTGCGCTTTTTGTGGTGGCAACAAATTGGAAAAGGAGGATATGTCCTTCAATTGGGGAATGGCTGAACAAACTGTGGTATATGCGGGTGATGGAATACTATTGTGCTAAAAGGAATAACAAACTGGAGAAGTTCCAGGCGAACTGGAGAGACCTCCGGGAACTGATGCAGAGCAAAAGGAGCAGAGCCAGAAGAACATTGTACACAGAGACTGATACACTGTGGTAAAATTGAATGTAATGGGCTCCTGTACCAGCAGCAATACAATGACCCAGGACAACTCTGAGGGATTTATGGTAAAGATGCTACCCACATTCAGAGGAAGGACTGCAGGAGAGGAAACACATAAGAAAAACAACTGCTTGAACGCATGGGTCGGGGTGGACATGATTGGGGGTGTGGACTCGAAACTACCACACCAATGCAACTACCAACAATTTGGAAATTGGTCTTGATCAAGGACACATGACAAAACTAGTGGAAATGCGCATTGGCCATGGGTAGGGGGGGCGTGGGGGGGGATGAAGGGGAAAGGAGGAGCATGAATCATGTAACCATGTTAAAAATGAATATTAATAAATGTTAAAAAAATTAAATGATTGGCATTCATATTTTAAAAAATAAGAATCAGGGGGCAGCTGGGTAGCTCAGTGGAGTGAGAGTCAGGCCTAGAGACAGGAGGTCCTAGGTTCAAACCTGGCCTCAGCCACTTCCCAGCTGTGTGACCCTGGGCAAGTCACTTGACCCCCATTGCCCACCCTTACCACTCTTCCACCTATAAGACAATACACCAAAAATTAAGGGTTAAAAAAAAAATAAGAATCATAGGATCAAAAGGGCCTTTCTTTCAAATTATGAATAACATCTATTTAAAACCTTTATTTGTAATGGAGAAACTCTAGATGCCTGTCTAATAAGATAAAGGACAATACAAAGAAGTCAATTTTTACCACTATTATTTGCTATAGTAATAGAAACACTACCCATAGAAATCAGACAACAAGAAATTAAGGGGGAAAAATATGAGGAAATACATAAGCATAAGAGCTATTCTTTCCAGCTGATGAATGGTCAATATATATAAATATGAAATTTTATTTAAAATTTTTATTTTAAAAATGTATTATTAATCTCTTTTTGGTGCATCACTTATACTTGCTCCTGAATCCCTATCTGAATTCCTTCTAATGCACTATCCCTTTTTTACAAAATATTTTTTTTAAAAAGACAGAGGAAGGAAAAAGAAAATTCAGCAAAAAATAAAAATTGACAGTCAGAAATTAAATGCAATACTCCCTGTCTATGCCCCACTCCCTATTGCTTTATATAATCAAAATTATCAATTTTATCTTCTATGATCTTTCCCTTGTTCTGCCATTCATAGATCTGAAAGGTAATTTCTTCCTTGCTCTTCTAATTTACTTCTGATATAACCTTTCATGTTGAACTCCTATATCCAGGGGTATGCTGGAGCCAGCTCCAACTGACTTTTAAAAGCCAAACATTAATTTTCAGAATAAATATTTACACCATGGAAATTAGCAATCGCTACAAATCAGGACTTGATTTATTATTTTGTTGATTGTCTAAACCTAAGAAACTATTTATAATGCAGATAGATTAAGCCTAAAAAGTGTTTATGCATACATCTTTTTTCCTTCTGAAAATCCCAATTATTAAAAATTTTACAAGCATGCCTCTCTAGTACTCTATAAGCATTGCTTGAGCTAAGAAAAAGGCTCAGTAAAAGACTAGGGAATGATGTCATCACTAATCTTGAGATCTAGTGACTGTAGGATAATAGTTATTACTCATAATAATTGACATTTATATAGCATTTTAAGGTTTGCAAACTGCTTTTCAATCCATATTTCAATTGAGTCTCATAATACCCTTTCATGTATATGTCTGGTGTTTATGTATGTGGCATGTGATGTTGGTTTATGTTTAATTTCTGCTAGATAGCTCCCAATAATTTTCATCAAAATAGTGAATTCTTCATTCATTGATTAGGGAGTTTACATTTATCAGATGCCATCCCACTTTGTTACTTTATTTGCTCCTGTATGTTCTGACTTGTCCTGAACAGCTTCTCTATTTTTTAACCAGTATTAAACCACTTTAATGATGAATATTTTGTAGGACAGAGGCATATTTTTTAACTCCATAAAATAAACCTTTGGTAAACAGGCAATTTTCAAGTCACTAACAACCATATGAAATAATGTTCCAAATCACTAATAACCGAAAACAATTCTTGGGTTTTACCTTAAACCCCTAAGATTTGTAAAATGACAAAAGACAAAAAGGACAAATTTTGCAGTGGTCTTAGAAAAACAAACACACTAAAGCATTGTTGGCTGATGGTGATTAAACTACTGTAACCATCCTGGAAAATAATTTGTAATTATAGTTGTTGTTTTTTTAAACTTCACTCAAAAGTACATATTCTTCAATCTTTAATTTAACTGAAACTCCTACTAGGTTTAAACCCTGAGGAGGTCAAGAAGAGAGGGAAAGGTCCCAGATAATATAAGAATATTTATAGCAGTACTTTTTGTAATAGTCAAGAACTAGAAGGAAAGTGAGTACTCATTGATTGTGGAATGACTGAACAAATGATGGTATGTGAATGGAATGGAATATTATTACACTATAAAAATGAACATGAAGAATTCAGAGAAATTTGGGAAGACTTGGATGAATTAATGAGACCAACATGGTTTAAGTGCAAGCAGATGTACAATTTATACAATAACCGCAATGACATAAAGGAAAATAACACTAAAAAAGACTTCAGAACTCTAATCATTGCAGTCACCAAACCTACAAAATGGTGAAACCAGCTTCCCAACTCTTATCAAAAAGGTAAAGGGCTAGAGGTATAAAACAAAGCACATATTTTCAATCATGGTCAATGTGTTGATTTGTTTTGCTTGAGTGTACTGATTTGTTGCAAGGAAAAGTTCTTTTCAGGTAAATAAAATGATAAGAATATTAAAAGGAAAAAAAGAATGTCAAAATATTTTTTCAAAGAAAGTCTTGATGGTTGGTAGTTATTGATGTTTTCTCAATCACCTTTTTTTTGGCAACATCATCTATGATTTGTTTCCTGTTACTCCGGTATTTTCCCCTCCCTGAGATGTCTTGCAAAACAATCCCTAGAAGCTTTTTGATTCTGTTGCCTCCAGCGTGTATTTCTTTGGTGTGTTCTTAGTCTAGTCTAGCTGGTCTTAACAATGTTGCTTATTAAACCACCTTATACTGATGGGGAACTGAGGAGTTAGTACTTGATCAAGTATGATGATTCCTCTGTCACTGATGGGGAAAATAGATCCTTATAGAAGCATTGACATATTTGTTCCATTTTCTATTTGTTGTCCTCAAGCCAATTTCATCTATGAATACTCTTGGGATGAGGTGACTCAGTGGAGTCTCACGCCAAGATTTCTGTAGCCTTGTGTTTGCTTACACCGCTTTTTACTGTTTTGCAATTGAATATGATTCTGGTGACAAACTAAGTTGATGGTCCAAGGACAAACCTAGCTAAGTACAAAGATATTAGTTACCTACTCAGTCCCTAAGTGATGAATCTGTTTGCCAGGAAACAACAAAAAATATATATAAAAGTAATTCTCCTTCTATTTGCAAAATGATCAGTGCAGTGGCAGGAAATGGGACTTAGGGTTCAAAGAATTGAACAATTTTAAAACCGTCTTCTTAAATTAATTGTAGATACTCTAGATATGAGTCTTATTGCAAATTCAAATGGTATATTACTAGAACAGAACCGTACCAAAACTGAGTCTTGTATATGTTTATGTTGTCTCCCCGTTAGAATGTAGGCTTCTTGAGGGCAAGGGCTCTTTCCCTTTTTTATTTGTTTACCTACTGCCTAACATAGTGCTTGAAACATAAAAGATGTTTGTCTATTGATTCTTTTATTGCTATTCTCATAATAAATGGAAACTTGAAGCTAAAACAGAATGGCAGCTAAGTTTCAAGAGTGGATCCTGAGAGGTGAATTCACTGTATGGTCAGAGGCAAAGGGAACATGAAAGATGTGACACTGTCATCTCATTATTGTGCTTGTCAATCAGTTGATATTTAAGAAGTCTCTACTGTGTGTTGGGCATTGGGCTAAGCTCTGGATAATGAAAATGACAATAAGCAAAAAGACCACCAAAAAGATAGCTGCAGCTGTTTCACCACTGTCTTCTGGAGAAGGTGAAGAGATAAAGATATTATTTGAAGAAATTCACAACATTCTGCAAATTGCATAATCATATGTTATGATATGGAGAACTTTAGTGCCAACTTTGCATTCAGAGGAGGAAGGTAAAAAGTATGTTGAACTTTGACTTTGAGGAACAGAAGATGCTTCTAGTTGATGGTGCTAGAAACAATGGTCCTGTTAAATCTATCACATCATTAATGATCATTTGAAGGAACACAATAGATGATCATTTGAAGGAAGGCAGTAGATGTCATTAGACCATTAGACAAGATTTTGTCTTAACTAGGAAATGAGATGTTTTCCTTCTACTTAACATATTACCTAGGAGTTCCTTAAAGTTCTAACAATAACTGATAAGTTAAATGAAGCCTTTTGAGTGATTATGGATGTCATTTGGGAAACACATTGCTCTAGGGCTTGACTCAGTCATCACCTTTATCATTCTTGCAATATGTGTGATGTATGAAAGTTGCCTTAATTTGAATCTCTTTGGTGGTGAATTTGAGAAGTAGTTCAATCCATTAACAATTTCTATTACTTCTTTTGAAAATTCTTCATGTCCTATAATTATTTATGCATTTGGGTAAGAAGTCACCTTTGCAAAAATGTAAGATTTCCTCATATATATATCAAGTTTTATTTGTTGTATTTATCATAAATATTTGCCTTTATGTTTTATTTCCACTTTTATTATAAATTCATTGTCAAGTAGAATTTTATTTGAATATAATAACGTACATCCATTCAATGTATAATAATTCCTTCTATTTATCAAACTGACAAATATTTATTACCTATCTTTTATGTGTCAGGTATTTTGCAAAGTACTATTTGATAGGAGAAAAACATTCTCCCTTTCTCAACTAATGTTTTTAAAAAATTAATATAGTAATTTATTTTGTTTAAATTTTGTTTAAATATTTTCTTTAAATTTGTTTAAATATTTGTTTAAATTTGTTTAAATTTTAATTCAGTAAAATATTTTGTAATTTCTAATACATAAATTCTTAGTTTCTTTTGCTTTTTATCTTTAATTTTCATTCATAATATTGTAAATTTGTTTTCTATCTCCTTTTCACTTTACTTTAAAAAAAATTTCTGACCTAATTAATTCCATCTTTTTTTCATTTTCAATTCTATCGATAATGCTCATGCCTTTTTCTTTAGACTATTGTTGTTTTTCCTTTATTAGATCAGTTGGGTCAGTTATTCTAAAATTTTTTTGGTCTTAGGATTCCTTTTTACTCTTAAGGACCATAAAGAGTTTTTGCTTTTGTGGGTTATAGATATTGATATTTGCCATTTTCTAAATTAAAATGTGAGTATTGTGATGAAAAGAGTTTTTACCCCAAAGATCCCCTGAAACAGTCCTGAGGATCCCCAATAGGCCTTAGGTGACACTGTGAGAACAGTTGCTTTAGGCTTGAAAATAATTAATTTCCTCCTTTTGTTTTTCTCTTTATATCTTTTTCTAATATAAAAACTCAGCAATATACATTTACTGCCAAGAAGGGTACTGATTATATTCCAAACATTTTTTAATACCTGGTATCATTGTTAATGCCATATTTTAGATAGTCCATTTCTATTTTTTCTGACTTTTCAAAGTTTTTTTTAGTGTCCAGACACCTCTATGACTATGACTCATTATTTTTAATCAAATGAATTACCTTCCATCTTAGAATTGGTACTAAGTATTAGTTCCAAGGCTGAAGAGCAATAAGGGCTAGGCAATGGGATTAAGTGACTTGTCTAGGGTCACACAGCCAGGAAGTATATGAGGCTAGATTTGAACACAGAACCTCCCATCTCAAGGTCTGAGCCACCCAGTTGCCTCTATTTAAATTAAATTGTAATGCATTTTAGTTCGAAAATAAAGCTTTCCTGATTTCTGCCTTTTAAGACTTGAAGGCATGATCTTAGTCAGTGATTAATTTTTGTGAGAATGTTTTATTTGTGTGTGTGTGTGTGTGTGTGTGTGTGTGTGTGTCTGTGTGTCTGTGTGTCTGTGTGTCTGTGTATTTCTTATTTCCAGTTGCTTCTCTCCATTGGAGTAGGGGAGCCCCATGATTTCATCAGTGTAGGTAGTTTTAAGCAGAGATCTCTTTTTTTATCAAAGTAGATCAGCACCCATCACAGATTATGGTCATTTTGCCTCTGTAACCTCTTTTACATTCTCCTTTCCCTTTCTTTCCAATCACATGATCACTAGCCTAGTTCAGATATTAGACCCTTAAAGCCCTTCAGAACCTGTTTCCAACCCATCTTTTCCAAAAGTATTTTTCCAGGCGTATTTTACCTTCTCATCTCTCTCTCTCTTCTAGCCAATATACTACTAATGATTTGTTTTACCAATTCAACATTCCACATCACATCTCTTTGGGTTTTCTGTGGCTGGAAAATGAGTCACTCCTTAGCTCCATTTCTTAGAATGGCCTCAGCTTGTGTTGTTGCTTCTTACCAACCTCTTTTCCTCTATTTATGAGTTCACTGCTTTACCTTTTATTTACTCTCTATGGCCAGTAGAATGGAAACTCCTTGAGGGCAGGAACAGTTCTCTTTTTGTCATTGCATCCCCCAACATCTAGCAGAGTATGCAGTATAAAGGAAGCAGTTACTGAATTTTTGTTGAATTGTTTGCTCTTGATTCTAGACTCAGACTACAAAGAACTGAAAAATTACTTAACGCCATTTAGCCTTAGCCTAACCACCTAAGTGTACAGATGAAGAAACTGCAGGCATTAAAGAGGAAATTGCTTGGCAGCCTTTTTTTTAATCAACATGGGAAATTAATCTTTACTTTGTATACCTTACTCTAAAAGGATTCCTTGATTTAGTAGAAGGATTTTGCATCTAGTCAGAGGACCTGGGTTCAAATCCTGTTCTGTTATTTATTCCCAGTGTAACCTGAAGAAAGGCATATCCCTTTAAGTCATTTCATCTATAAAATGAATGAACTAGATTCAAAGACCTCCAAGGTCCCTTTCTACCCTTAAACATATGTTTCTTGTTCTTTGCATTTTATGGAGTCTTACTCCTCCCTATTCTCCCTTTTCCTATTCTTTATCCTTTGCTTCTCCAATTGTTAGGCTGTAGAGTTAAAATTCCTTTGTTCATTTACTCTCTATTAATGATGGCAAATTGATTTAGCTGTTCCCCAATGGAATGCATACTCAACTCCAGCCAGGAACTGGAAGGGTGAGTTGCCCTGCTTTTATTCAGTCTCCCTGAGGACCCCAATCTTATAGGAGAACTAATATCCAGTCTACAAACATCAAGCTCTAACTTCTAGTTCTCAGCCCCAAACTACTAAGGAAATCCTCCAGTTAAATTTCAAAATGCCCTTCTACCTGAAATCTTCTCCTCTATGTCAGCTATGGCACCTGAAATTTCCATTACTAGTTGAGTCATTCCTTTGCAAGAAGGTTTCATGTCTCCAAAGGGCACCTGTAAAAAAAATTATCTGATGATCATGCATTGATGTTTACTAGACTAGCTAGCAGAGAGGAAGACAGTCAGGGAAGGGAACATGAATTAGAGTTTTAGTTTGGGAGTAGTGTGTAAAGTCTGGAAGATTCTGAGGAAAAGAAGAATGAGATATCTCTGGGGCAGGGGGAGCTCTAGAAAGTCAGGGGCAGGATGTAGATAATGAGTACCAGAGAGGAGAACTTAGCAAGAAATAAGGAAGACAGAATAAACAGGAGAGGTTGATGGAGTGGGAAGAATGATCCAAACACAGTTGGCTTAACATCTTTTGCCCAGGGTTCATTCTAAAGGAGAATGTACTATTCCCACTTCAGTGGTCTGGAGGGCTAAAACATATGGGCTAAAAATTCCTGAGAAGGATTTAGGAACTTCCCAATATATATGACAGGGATCTCTCCATATATCTTTCAATCCTGTTTTTTACTCATTACCTCACTGCTACCTTCTTTCTCCACATACACTCCTCCTAGCCTGATTGGGTAATGGATGATTGAGGGTTGGGAGAGAATAAGGAGAAAGACAGCGATTTGCTGACTGGTAACCATAGCAACTAGAACCAGCTCCTTGATAGTAGCTCTGGGTCCCACTTCTTCCTTTTGCCTTGGAGAAGGGGCAAGGGGTAAGTGCTGCTAGTCAGGGTCTTTCCCTCTCAGCAAAGATGTCAACAGAGACTTTGCAGGCAATTGAAGCTTAATGAGGGAACCACCTGCTTCCTTTAACCAGTGATGTCGTAAAGGGACAGGTCCCAGCAGCTTCTTTCTCCTTATCGCCAAAGCAGATGGAGCCTCTTGTGTTTCCCAATCTGTGCCTAAAGGAACCTGCCAGATCCTAATGTAGATAATTGCTTTAGCAGCCCTGTAACCTGCCCAACTCTCCTTTTGCAGGGAGGATGAAGAAGTGAGAGGTTGGGTAAGTTAGGGGAGGGAGGAGAAGGGAGAGAAGGAAAATGAAGAGAGGGAAAGGGAATGGATTTGCCCTCACCCATCACCATGACTTCCCCTGATCCCTTATGGATGGGAAGAAGAGTGTTTCTCTTGTTATCAATGGAACCATTGAAGATTATAAGAATAAAGAGAGCCAGCCACCAAAGTTATGAAGAAGGGAGATAGTCAATGATGAGAGATTCTCTTCTAGCTCTCCCCTCCTTGCCTATTATACACTGAAGGACTTACAGGGGGTATCACCCCTAAACTGGGTGACCTGGATAGTCGTGCCACCCCACAGGAGTTGGGGGCAAGGCTTCTCTATAAGTGGAGGTATGTGGTACCCCAATCTGATTCTGAATGAGGGCAGGGCTCACACAAGCCTCCCTGGAGGTCAGTCAACTTCACAGCGGATGGTCTGGCTTCAAGGTGGAGGCAGCCAGACCAAGCTGCAATTCCCTTCTCCCTCGTTGCCTCTCAGGCACTCTGGAGTGCTATCTGACTAATGAATGTCTTTTATTAATCACAATTCAGGGGTTGGGGAAAGGGACAAAGGGCAGAGGGATTTGGGGTGCCCTCTTCTCTATTTCTATGGGGTCTGTCACTTGGGTGGGAACCTTTGGGGTTCCCACTCCTAAGCATCTCCCCTCGCCCCTTCTCCTTCAATTTATATTTCTATTTCCTATTCTATAATTGTAAGTTTGACCAGAAAAGGTCTCTCATCAAGGTTGGTTAATGGGAGAAGGAGCCTAAGAGATCACTCCCAAAATGGTGTCCCAAAACTTTGCTGTCTCATTGGTTGAAGTCTTGCTGGGTGAGAAGTGATGAATCTTTGACCAGGGAAATCAGGGTTCCAGTGGCCAGAGAAAGATCCTCAGGAAGCCCTCAGGACTGGATTCGAGCTGAGATGTTCTCCTCCCTCTCTCAGTCCTCCGACAGAAGTTCCTCCTCTCCTCCTTCCTCCTCCGGAGCCTCCCAGAATCCTCTCTGGTCCTAACCATCAGTAACTGTCACCAATGGCCTTCTTCTGGCTCTTTTTGTCCCATCCCCCATCCTTACACGATACACTGTCATTGTCTTGAGGAGTATTCTCTTGGTCCATGGTCCTGCTATAGCACTGACATCCCTAATAGGTGGATGTAGCAGTGATGATTGTATAAATTTTATCTCCAGTTATCATGCCATTCCACTGCTGGGTAGAACTAAGGGTCCACAGAGTCTTGTGCATTGTGTGGAATGTCCAAACCACCTGAGCATAAAAAACCAAATGTACGACAATTTGTCTGTCCTTTCTCATATTTGATATCCTTTATTCTCTTGCATAGAGACAAAAAGAGAAGAAAGAACAAAGGAGATTTTCTTATGGGCTAAGTCTGGTGGATAAGACCCTTTTCCCAGTTAATCAAGGAAGACTTCCTAAGAGAAGTAGGCTTGAAGAAAAGGCTGAAAAGTGTTAATGAATGGAAATTTAAAATGCTAAATGGAAAACTGAACAGTGAAAGAAATGAGAGAGACATTTGCAGTGGGAGACCATATAAAAATGGTTTTGAACTACACCAGTAACCATAAGTCTTCATAAAGCCTGGGCTATGTGTCTGGGTCTGTCAACACATTCAGCCCTTCCCAGCTTTATGCAAGCTACATCAGTATGAAAATTTCATAGTTGTGTATGTTAGAAGCATCTGTTGGCAGCGTAGCTTAGGAGTGCATAGATAATCAAAGAGCAGTGCAGGTAGGAGTCCTTTAATTCAATATTTCTATTTCAAACAGTCAAAATGAGAAGGAACCAAGATAAAGTAAACCTACCAAGGACAGAGATTTCCATAAGGAGTCATTTTTGTTCAATGCTCATGAAATGTGTTGCTAAAACAGTCTGTAAAGGTTGTGGAAAAGAATAAGATTCTCTTTCTGTGTTGTCCACTTGTAAACACTTCCATTGGGTTGTAGGATATAGCTACTTTGTGCTGAACTCAGTCCTACTATCAGATCTTTCTGCTGGACAAGATATAGGAGGATTATATAGATAAGATTTCATCTGTAAAAAACAATCTGGGTGTTTTGGTGAACCACAAGCTAAGAATGAGTCAACACTGTGATAAAGAAAAGAAAAGAAAAGAGGAGATAAGAAAGGAAGAGAAAAGAAGAGGAAAGGAAGAGAAAAGAAGAGGAAAGGAAAGGAAAGGAAAGGAAAGGAAAGGAAAGGAAAGGAAAGGAAAGGAAAGGAAAGGAAAGGAAAGGAAAGGAAAGGAAAGGAAAGGAAAGGGGAAAAGCTCATGAGATATTAGGCTATATTAAAAGATAGATACTCACCCACCGTGACCAGAAACAGAAGAGGGGCTAGACCTGCTGTGTTCTGCCCTAATGAGATCACAGTAGGAGTATTGGGTTCAATTCTGTGAATCATATTTTAGAAAAGGCATTGAAAAGCTGAAGTGCATTCAGAAGAGGGAAGAGACAGGAAGATGTGCCACATTAGGAGGTAAAGAAGTAACTAAGAATGTTTAGCCTAGAGAAGAGAAGGCTATATAATAGGGAAACATGGCAACTGTGTTCAAATATCTGGAGTCTCATGCAAAAAAATGATTAGATTTGTTCAATTAGAGCCTACAGCAAGAAGGAGGAGCAATATCTGGAAACAGAAGAGGTAAGAATTTCATTCATTGCCAGAAAAAAAAAAACAACTAAGTGTTAGAGCTTTCAAAAAATAAAAAGGGCTACTCTGTGAAGTAGTAAGTAACTATTCAATAGAAGCTTTCAAGTATAGTTTGGAAGTTAGAATATTCATTGGAGAAGTTGTTATTGGGGAACTTCAATCAGGTAATCAGTGGACCAGGTAGCCTCTGAGGCTCATTCTAACCCCAATCCCAGAATTTTGTGATTCACCATCACTCCCTCCAAAATGATCTCCCAGAAAACTCTGTCTCCAGCTACCCAGCATTAGAATGAATGAGTGGTACTACCATTTTCCCCAAGGTATACATTTCCTGGAGCTTAGTTTCAATAAATCTATCAATCAATCTATTAAGAAACAATAATGAGAGTTTATTTTGCACCAGACATTAGTCTGGTCATGTCAGATGACAAGGAGATGAAAAAGCATTTGCCACTATAAGGAGGTTACATTCCAATTGAGGAATGTGAAGGAATGAGGAGTTCTTGCAAACTTTTAGGGTGAAATTGGTGATGAGTTGTATTAAACTTTAATTTGAATAGAACAATCACATATGAAATCACAGGAGGAGGACAGGGGCTCACAAGATATCAGTATATCCTATTGATCAGCTGAGAGATATCTTACTGAGCAGAGCCAAAGTCAACATGTAGGGTCCGGGGAAGAGAACCACTATTCTAATAGCTCATACTACATGGGCTTCAAAATATACAAGATTAGAGAACATTGTCCTGCAGGAGGCCCCCAAGGCAAGCCATGGGAAACTAGGTCCAAGCACAAATTATATGTATTCACAAAGATTTTATAATTCACTTTTCACATTGAATCTCTGTACATTTTTGGTAAAGCAGGTTTTGGACCTCTATGGAATCAGGGACTATGGTATAGGAACTATAGGTTCCTCCTTCTTAACTATAGGCAATATGATCAAAAGGGAAATATAAATGGGCACAAATGGCAAAGGTTTTTGTTTTGTTTTGATTGTTTGCTTGCTTGTTTTGTCCTCCTGTGAATAAAAGTCCATGTCTAGAAAAAATATTTTCTAATGATTGCTTTATATTTATTCCTCTATAGTACCATATTTATATTTATATTTATATTTATTCCTCTATAGCACCATAAGACATTTTCTGAACAGAGAAGAAACAGAAATTCACACCTAGATTTCCATAGTTGAAGATATTAATAAGAACATTTGCTTCTACTTGTTCTTCCCTTTCTGTTACTGATTTTGTTTTTAAACTTTTACCTTCTGTCTTAGTAATAACTCTAATTTGGAAGGGCAAAGACTAGGCAAAAGGAGTTAAATGACTTGCCCAGGGTCATACAGTTAGGCAGCCTCTAAGACAAGATTTGAAACCAGGTCTTTCTCACTAGCCTGGAATTCCATCCACTGTACTAACTAGCTGCCCTTCTTCTCCATTATGATTAACAATGACTGTTCCAGCATTCATGAAGACTATTCAGATATATGTAAGGGTTTATAGTTCTTTGTATGTTATTCAAAATTGTACTTTTTTAAATGACAGTTACTTTTTATACTTTTGAAAACAAATTTTCCTAAAGAAAATCTTGTGTGTATAAATATGTACTATAACGTAAAATCTAACAAACCTAATCCTTTGGAAGACTGTCCATTTTGACTATTGGACCACAATATTGGAAGCTTATCAGGATTTCAGAAATAATATCTAGGAATAATTAAAACAGCATCATTTGGGCTGATCTTGGAAATCCAAATTTATCCAATAATGTCAATCACAAGTCAATAGAACACTAAATCAAGAATTGTAAAAATTGAGGAAAGAGGTCCAAAGGTTGATTTGTCTATTCTTCCTTTATTTCCTCCCTCTTTTGCTCCTCCTTTAAGCTCATAGCTTCTTTAAGCTGGAAGTTGCCTTAGAGATCATCTCATCCAAACTCCTCATCTTTTATATCAAGAAACTGAAACTACCACTCCAATGCAACTATCAACAATTTGGAAATAGGTCTTGATCAATGACACATGTTAAAACCAGTGGAAATGCGCATTGGCTATTGGGGGGTGGGGATTGTAGGGGGGGGAGTGCAGGGGGGGAGGGGAAAGTAAGAGCATGAATTAATGTAATCATGTTAACTTTTCTAAAAAATAAAAATTATTAAATAAAAAAAGAAACTGAATCTCAGAGAAATTAAATAATTTGACCAAGGCTACACAGTTTTTAAAAGAAAGAATTGAGATTTGAATTTAGGTTTTCAATGCTAAATCTAATATTATTTCCATTACATGATGCTGCCTCCCAGACCTCTTTCTTCTTCTTCCATTGTCCACTCCTCTCCCTCAATTTTGTCCTAACTTTTGCCTCTTTTTATTTTTCTTTTTACTTTCATAGGTGTAAAACACAGTTTACATGAAGCTATTCATCTCTTAATGGTCATAATGCTTTTTCTAGCATCCTTCTCGATTTACCATCCTTGTCTATTCATTTACCCACAGCTGGTTTCACTAAGACAACTATGGGCTCTGTCCAGTTTTCATTTCCTTACACAAATCCTTTGGTCCCCATTCTGTTTTAATATTCTTTTCAACTCTTTGGAGGTTATTGGGGAGAGACAGAAAAAAATGACCCTGTCTTACTGCAAAGCTTTCCATGTGCTCAGCATTTACAATAGTACACACCAACATCTGAATCATTCTTACCACTCTCGTCATCACTTGGCCCTCTGATGGATAATGCTGATGTGTTAAAGGAAGGGTTGAATAAGACAATTAAATGAGTGTTGGATTCTAGTAGTTAGTCCTTGCCTTTGCTCCACTATTAACTGGATCTTTGATCTGTGATTTGGCTCCTCTTCTATAAACTAGGGACAAAAACATGTGCTCTATCTCACATGGTTATAGGGATCAAATGAGAATGTATCTGAAACACTGAAAACTGTTTTAACGATTTGTGTGCGTGTGTGTGTGATCCCAAGGTAGAAAATATTCATAAATTTTTTCTCTTCCCAAAAAAGAGATGAATTTCTCTGTCTCTGGTAGAAAGATTTGAAGGATCCATATTTTTTATCCACTAAATCACTACAGGTCTTTGGAAACATAGGGCTAGTTACTTAATTTCTCTATGGCTCAGTTGCCCCACCTTTAAATAAAGGAGGTGGTGAGAGGTTATATGAGATGACTTCTAAGCTCCTTTCTAGCTCTGACATTCTGTGACTCTATTATGAAAAGAAATTGAAACATGTGTGTCTGTGTAGTACAGTGGGTTCTACCCCCTGTTGGGGTTGGGAGTGGAGTAGGATCTGAGTGTGATGTTTCAATCAAAGGGCATAGAACTGAAAGTCAGACCCTTATCTCTTTTCTTCTGTCCATGATTCACTGAGACAGCTTGACAAAGACACAGACTGCCTATGCCTCAGTTTATCTATCTTGGGGGGGGGAGAAGATCTGCTCCCATCAGAAAGAAAGGAAATATTGCCTTTGTCAAGGTGTCATAGAGAGCTTTTCTAATCTTTGTATTCCTTATATCGTATGACAATGCCTCAGGTAAAATGATACCCAATAAATGTTTGCCAGCAAGGAAAGGAGGGAAAGAAGGAGGGATCAAGGAAGAAAAATAAGGAAGGGAAGAAGGAAGGAAGGAAGGAAGGAAGGAAGGAAGAGAGGAGAAAAAGAAGGAAGGAAGGAGAAGGAAGGAAGGAAAGAAGGAAGGAGAGAGACCTTGAATTAAATAAATTGAACTATATATAAATACTTATTGACTGACATTACCATCTCTTTCTCACCATCACCACTGCCACTATCTATAAATAGTTACTAGCCCCAATTATCATGCCTTGCCCAATAGAATCTTTGAATCTCAAGACTTGAGAGAATAACCAATGTCTTCAAATGGAGTTGAAGGTAAACCAATGAGGCAGAAAATGCTCCTTCCTGATTCGTAAGGTTGCTCAGGGAGAGGAATTCCCAATATCCTTTCATCTACAGCACTATAATAAAAAGAATATAGATTAGATCACTTTCTGGTGCTAGAGGCTTGATGAGATATAAAATGAGACACTAAATACATACAGACTATTCAGAACAGATGAAAATACTCTATACTGTCAGACTCTGTGTGAAAAAGATGGAATGTGTTGTTGAGATGGAAAACCAAACTTTCTTCAATAATTATAAATTAAATAATAGAAGGTAAGGGGAGAAAATAAGCATCTTTATAGTACCTACTATGTGCCAGACACTGTATCAAGTACTTTAAAATATTATCTCCCTCACAACAACCCTGTAAAGTAGGTGTTGTTATCATCCCCATTTTATACTTGAGTCAAATAAATGTTAAGTGATTTATTTAAGATCACATAGGTTAGTGTCTGAGGCCATATTTGAAATCAGGTCTTCCTGGTGCCAGGCTCAACACTTAACCTACAATACTATAATACTAGATGCCTAAGGGAATGAGATGGAGTGCCAAGCTTGATGCCAGAAGGACAAGGGTTCAAATCTTACCTGTTTTTTAAACTCTTTGTGTTTCAGATGATTCCCAAGGGCATACCTACTAAGTTATAGATGGGTTTTGCTAGTTGTTAGTGGGAATTTCCTAGATGGATATCAAAGACCATTCCCTATTCAAGTACATAGGTGTATAAAGCTTTAGGATTCATAAACTGCTCCCCATCTATCATCTCATTAAACCTTCAGATGACTATAAATCCCAGAAACCAGATATTGTTTTATTTTTGCCTTTGTATTAGCAGTGCCTAGAACAGTATCTGGTCAATTATTGACTGTATGACATTTTGAAGATAGTTAGTACTAATCTTATCCCCAGCTTATACATGAGGAAATTGTGGTAAAATGACTTGCTCGAGGTATAAGAACTAGAAAGCAGGAGATGAACTCAAATTCAAGTCTTCCAACTTCTCTTTCCACTCCATTTCCTACCTCTGACTTTCAGATTCCTTAAATGAAGGGAGTAAGATAGCATGTCCAATAGGAAGGTGGGCCCAGTGAAGGGGAGGATAAGAGGGCCTAAGAAATGTAGGGTACATTTTTTGGACTAGAGATTTTGTTTGTTGCTTAAATGTCTTTCTGCTACCACTGTTCAACCCCACTTGACTCAGTCCATCTCTCAGGAGAAAAGCTCTAATGATGATTCTAGAACACAACTTTGGGAGGACCCAAACTTAAGGACAATATTTGACAAATACTTGAGACACTGAGCAAAAAAATAAAATAACATACAATGGAAACCAGCTTCTGAAAAGAGTCAGAGAGGGGAAGAACAGAAGCCAGAAGCCATATGACTGAGAGTGTTGTCTAACCAAAACTTGGAGAAGTCACGACTCTCTTTTCAATCCTAATTGCCATGGCGTCTTCCTGGAGACCCTCAGAACATATGTTTGGGAAGCAGGTTTGTTTTTGTGTTTTTGTTTTTTGGCTTTGGTCTTATAGTTAGAACACAATACCAAGAGCAAATGAATATGGGACACACCCCAGAGTGGCTCAGACTCCATCATCTTTGATGATCCAAAGCCTTTTGTTACACTGAGAAGAATCATCATTCCACCTCCCCTTCTTGGAAGAAAGGGACAGGGAGTGTCTGGAGGCCTCCCTTATTAATCTGATGTCCCTGAGTTCACTAAAAGCCTGTAGCTTCTGCTTTGCATTGTAAACAATGGAGTTCCCATCCTGTTGTCCATGAATGGGGTAAAAGGATTGGCTTCAGTCCTTCCACATGTGAGAATGTTCCTTTTGCCCAACTGAGGGCATCTATCCATGTGAAGAACCTCACTTCCCCTTTCAGCAGGCTGGTGTTATTTCTTGATCTTTACCCACAAGGGTGCTGGCATCTCATAATGAAGTGAAATTGAGTCTGGATCTGGGTTTGGGTCTGTCCTAGGGAGAAATCACAGCAGCATTAATCCTATTGAAGGACGACCTTTATCCACCTGATGACAAACATCTGGATGAAACTAAAACAAAAAATGAGTTGATGATTCAATTATTTGTATCTGGTCTAAGATACAAGATGTTCAAATGGTTTATTAACTTTCAGTTTTCACCCAGATTTTTGGCACCATGTGAACATAGCCTTAATCACTTCCCATCCCATTCTCCCCACCCCCTACTTCATCATATCTCCTACAACTATTCACAATCAAAACTAAGTCCACCCACTTTGTTCCTGCAACTGTATCTTGATATTAAAAATCTCCCTCTGGCCATGTTGACAGCAAAGTATAATAAATGAGCTCTAACTGAAAGCAAAGATGCACCACAAGTGTCACACCTCCAATGTTAATTACTTTAACAACATTCAAAATAATTTTTCAAAAAAAGTATTCACAAAGAAATAATTTATGTTGCCTATAGGAGTTATTTATCCTTCAAATTCTACCCATATTTCCTGGTGAACAACCATACTAATCATTCATTTTTCCTTATCCAAGGCTCTCCAACAAGTCTGATGGAAACTCATTCTAGAGAGAGCATACATCATCTTCAAAGAAGAGGACTCAACTGACCTACCTCTTACATGGTCACTATCTTATCACCTCTCACCTAGGTTACTACAACAGCCCTCTAATTGGTTTTCTCTTTCTTAAGCCTCTCTCCATTTCAGGCTATTCTCCATATCATTGCCAATGTGATTTTCCATATGTACAGGTCAATTGATGTCATTCCCCTAGCCAATTAACTCCTAGCTCTCTATTACCTCAAGGATAAAACATATTTTCTTTTATGCTTCTTGGAATACCTACTCTATAGACAACAAATTGGTTTTCATCTTAAATATTTTCCTCTCCTTTTCCTTCTACCTTCTATTCTCACTGAGACCTAGCTCCTTCATGATCACACAGTCAATCAGGTCTCTCTTTCCAATACTGACTACACCTTCACTCATTCCTTCTGAATCAATGGCCAAAGTGGGGAAATACTCTTTGCTATCCATTGCTACTTCCCAGTTCTCCCTCTATTGTATCATTCAGTAACCTCTCCTTTGAGGTACTCAATCCATATCTACCACCCAATTAAAATTTCAGTTGCTGTTATCTACTAACCTCCAGGACAATCCCCTTCTTTCCTCAATGATTCTCCTCCTACTTATTTGACCACTCCTCAGTCTTCTTTGCTGGACCTTCCTCTAGTTCACTCCTGCTAATGATGAATATCTCTGTCTTACACCTTCTACCCACTCCACTTGCCATACTATTTCACTTCATAATCTGATCAGCTCTCATGGATTCAATTGTCATCTGTATGCTGATGATTCTCAAACCCATTTATCTAGTCCTAATTTTCCTGTTGACTTCTAGTCTCAAATATCTAACTACCTATTGTATGTCTCAGTATGTCACTTAGGTATCTTAAAACTCAACACATCAAAAACTGAACTCACTATATTTTTCCCAAACCCTTCTTTCTACCAAATGCCTTTATTACTGTTGAGGATACCAACATCCTCCCAGACCCCCCAGGCTTACAGCATAATGTGTCATCCTCAGCTCCTCATTCTCTCACCTTTCATATCCAATTTGTTACTAAAACCTACAGATTTTACCTGTATAACATCTCTCACTTAGGCCCTTCCACCAGCTTGGGTCAGACCTTCATTATTTCTTGCCTCCACTATTGGAATAGCCTGGAAGTTGGTCTTCCCACCACAAGTCTCTGTCGACTCAAGTCCATCCTTCTATCAAAGTAATCTTTCTAAATCTTATATGTACTCTTACCCCCCCCAATAAACTTGAGTGATTCCTTATCACCTACATGATTGAATATATAATCCTCTCTTTGTTATTCTAAGACTCTATTATTCAGCCCCTCACCTTTTTAATCTTCTTATTCCCCTCCTCTTTGATCCAATAACATTGGCATCCTGGGATTCTTTGAACAAGACATTTCTTTACCTAACTCTAGACATTTTTACTAGTTGCCCATCATATGTGGAATCTTTCTAATCTCTGACTCCTTTATTCCCTAGATTCCTTCAAATCTCAGACAAAACCCCACCTATGTAATGAGCAAAAGATGAAATGACTAAAGAAACAAAGGTTTGATATTCTGAACAAATTGATTTATGAAGCAATGCATGTCAGCTGCCCAACAGATTGGAACCAAGTCCTTTCCTCAGCTTAGGTTGGACTCTGAATATAAGAGGAGACAGACTTTTATACATTAGAAACAATAAAATATGAACAATTAATTAAAAGGAAACAATACAACATTAGGTACTCTAATTTCTAACTTTCCAAATAGAGAGGGGGAGAGTGAGCAGATGCAATTCCCTGAATTCAGAAAAAGAAGTTCCATTCCAACAATCAAAGGAACACAGATATAATCACTAACTTGGTCAATACGAGAGCAATTTTCAGAAAAGACTATTTGTTTGATATATACAATCATGAGAAAACTCCTTACATCAGTATTGGGATCTGATTGCATTTCTGGTCAATATAACCTAAAGCCATGGTAAGAATCTCTTAATGGCAGTATAGATAGTCCAGTTTCCAAGCCATGCAGACCTAGAGCTTCTCTTCTCTCCCCCTTCCAACTGCCTTCATTGTCAATCACTCTTCTCTCCAACATTTCAAACACTTTCTGTACAATTTTTCCCACAGGTTGAAACAATGCAGTAAGGTTTTCTCTCAATTCCCACAACTGAATGAAGTTTTCTCACAAGACAAAAATTGGACTAGACCTATAACTGGATATAAAGAGAACTGAGCTAGCTCTAGAACTGAGTAACAAGATAGAGTCAGTGTGGTTCACTCAGTTCCCACAAATAACCACCTGCTGTTCTAATCCTCTCAGTTTCTCACAATTTTCTTTTACTCATTACACCTTCTATAAGAAGCCTTTCCTGTTTCTCCTTAAAGCTAATGCCTTCCTTCTTTAAATTATTTCTCATTTTTCCTCTATATAGACAGTACATAATTTTTTTTAATTTTTTTTTAGAGTTTTGTTTTTTTTAACCCTTGTACTTCGGTGTATTGTCTCATAGGTGGAAGAGTGGTAAGGGTGGGCAATGGGGGTCAAGTGACTTGCCCAGGGTCACACAGCTGGGAAGTGGCTGAGGCCGGGTTTGAACCTAGGACCTCCTGTCTCTAGGCCTGACTCTCACTCCACTGAGCTACCCAGCTGCCCCCTGACAGTACATAATTTTTGCTTAAGTCTCCTCCATAATATTTTAAACTCCTTAAGGGCAAGGACAGTTTTTTCCCCATATTTTTTATCTTCAGTGCTTAGCATAGCACCCGGCACAGAGTAGGCTCTTAATGAAGGCTTCCTGACTAACGATGGAAAATTGACTTCTTTCCTCAAGGATCATAGAACCAAACTCTGTAGAGTAGGACAAGAGGCTGAGAGGCAGAATCTAGTAATTCAGAATGAGATGAGGGCAGGGGAGAATTTAGGATGGACAAAGCTGGTATCAAAGTGAAATACTAATCTATTTGCATCTTCCTATACCCTGAGATATACACACTAAGGTGTAATGGTTCTTACATTTTCAAGGGTAGAATAAAAGTGTAATAAATTGGTTGACTCACAAGGGAGGTGGATCACAAACCAAGAGTGAGGGACTGAGCTGTGGTCACAAGGGCAAGGTCTAAAGAATGCTATTTTATACCTAAAAGTCTTATCAATGTTTGAATATTAATATTATCACTATTGATATTTTACTCCCCACCTCCCAGGCTATGAGTTCCCAAGAGGCAGAAACTAAATTTTATCCTTAAGAGTGGCCTATGGATTGCTGGACTGGCTCTTATTTCTGTCCATTTTCTTCACAGCCCCTTCCCAGACTGTGCCCTTCAGGCAAGGCTTGGTTTTCATTTCAAATTGACTACAAAGGAAAAAAAATTGGAAAGAAGTGGCCAGTACCCACTTACCATGTTGGGGACAGTCTCCCTCAACCAAAGATATTAGTTTATTTGCCTTTAGAATCTCCTTCCATATATAAACTAATATTTCTTTCCCAAGATCTATGATAGTATTCTGCATAAATATAAAGGTACTTAATAAAAGGAATGAATAGCCCCAGGAATAACTGATCAGCAATAGTTAAGGGAATTTTCTCTTTAGATATATTCCTATTGCTTCTTCATATCTCTAAGCCGAGTCAACCCAGTAATTTAATCCTATAAGCATTATGCTCTGATCAAGCAAAGAGACCACAGACGAGGAACAAGAGAGATTGATGACTAAGTATTTTTTCCTGTCTAGTCAGCTTTCTGGTGATCTCTTTTTACTTTACCTCCTCATTATCATAAAGACCAGCTAGCAACTGGATATATTTTTGGTACTTGAGGATTTCTAGGATATAAGGTTTAGCCCAAACTTGATTCATTGTGGTATAGTATAGGAGAGTCTTTGATCTGGAGAAAGGAGAAAAGTATCATTTCTACCTTTGCCTTTAAATTGCTTTATGACTTTGGACCTATTATTTCCTTTCTCTGGGTCAGCCTTAAGGTCCCTTTAAACTCTAATATTCTGAGTTCAAAGTATTATTTGGCCATTACATTGTTTAGGGAAAATAAAAAACACACACACACACACATACACACACACACACACACACACACACACACACACACACAATGACATCACTTTAGTTGGCACAGTGGATAGAGAGCTCAGAATATTCATCTTCATGAGTTGAAATCCAGCATCAAACACTCACTAGCTAGGTTATCCTGGGCAAGAAACTTAACCCCATTTGCCTCAGTTTCCCCATTTATAAAATGAGCTGGAGAAGGAAATGACCAACCATTCTAGGATCTCTGACAAGAAAACCCCAAATAGGGTCATAAAGAATTGGACATAACTGAAAATGACTGAACAACCACAAAATAGATGTGTCATCTGGGAACTCAGAGAGCCCCAAACATAGACTCAGCAACACAACTAGACAAAGATTTAGACATTCATGAAGGAAACTTTGCTCATTTCTCTTGCCTCATTCATTCCTTCACTGAGAATTTATACAGCACCCACTACGTATCAGTCACTGTGTGTGTCAATTCTGCACTACAATAGAAAATTATTTAAAAACTTAAAAGGCAATAAAGATATAGCAATGTAGGTGATATGGATGAATATTTACAAAAATATAATTGCCTAGATTAACAGAAGAAGAAATAGAATTCTTGGATAATCCCATATCAGAAAAAGAAATTGAACAAGCCATCAAAGAACTCCCTAAGAAAAAATTCCCAGGACCAGATGGATTCACAAGTGAATTCTATCAAACTTTCAAAGAACAACTAATCCCAATACTATACAAATTATTTGACATAATAAGCAAAGAAGGAGTTCTACTGAACTCCTTTTATGACACAAATATGGTACTGAAGCCAGGTAGACCAAAAACAAAGAAAAAAAATCTACAGACCAATCTCCTTAATGAACCTAGAGGCAAAAATCTTAAACAGAATACTAGCAAAAAGACTCCAGCAAGTGATCAAGAGGGTTATTCATTATGATCAGGTGGGATTTATATCAATAATGCAAGGATGGTTCAATATTAGGAAAAACAATCACATAACTGACCATATCAACAAGCAAACCAACAAAAAATCACATGATTATCTCAATAGATCTGAAAAAGCCTTTGACAAAATACAATACCCATTCCTACTGAAAACACTAGAAAGTATAGGAATAGAAGGGCCTTTCCTAAAAATAACAAACTATATATCTTAAACCATCAACAAGTATCATCTGCATTGGGGACAAATTAGAAGCATTCCAAATAAGATCAGGAGTGAAACAAGGATGCCCATTATCACTTCTATTATTTAACATTGTACTAGAAACACTAGCAGTAGCAATTAGAAAAGAAAAAGAAATTGAAGGTATTATAATAGGCAATGAGGAGACCACGCTATCACTCTTTGCAGATGATATGGTCTACCTAAAAAATCCTAGAGAATCAGCTAAAAAACTAATAGAAATAATCAACAACATTAGCAAAGTTGCAAGATACAAAATAAATGCACATGTGTCATTTAAAATCACTTGGGATACTTGGAACTACATTTCCCGTGATTCCTAATGGGTTTCCGGTTTTGGATGACGTATTCAAGGTGAGGGACTGTTTGAAATTAGGGGGGAGTGACTTGGAACTTCCTCTTTAGTTACCTGAGCTCTAGGAGAGAGGAAGGTAAATGGCTGAGGTGAGGTTGGAATAGTTTTTTCTTACAGGCGCGTGGTCAGTTTATCTCTATCGGCATGGCTTTTATTAAAATACTATTCTCCCTTTTGATCTTGGCCCTCATCATTTTTTATCATAACAACATAAATCATAGGCATTTCTATATATTTCCAACACATCGCAGCAGGAAGAGTTAGAAAGAGAAATTCCATTTAAAATCACCCCAGACAATATAAATTACTTAGGAATCTATCTATCAAAACAAACACAGGAATTATATGAACACAACTACAAAACACTTTCCAAACAATTAAAACTAGATCTAAACAATTGGAAAAACATTGATTGCTCATGGATAGGTAGGATGAGCTAACATAATAAAAATGACCATTCTACCCAAATTAATTTACTTATTTAATGCCATACCTATCAAACTACCAAGAAACTTTTTTACTGAATTAGAAAAAACTATAGCAAAGTTAATTTGGAAGAACAAAAGATCAAGAATATCAAGGGATATAATGAAAAAAAAACAAAACATGAAGGAAGGTAGCCTAGCAGTACCAGATCTTAAACTGTAATATAAATTGGTAGTCATCAAAATGATATGGTACTGGGGCAGCTGGGTAGCTCAGTGGAGTGAGAGTCAGGCCTAGAGAGACAGGAGGTCCTAGGTTCAAACCCGGCCTCAGCCACTTCCCAGCTGTGTGACCCTGGGCAAGTCACTTGAACCCCATTGCCTACCCTTACCAATCTTCCACCTATGAGACAATACACTGAAGTACAAGGGTTTAAAAAAAAAATTATATGGTACTGGCTAAGAGACAGAAGGGAGGATCAGTGGAATGGACTTGGAGTAAATGACCTCAGCAAGACAATCTATTCTAAACCCAAAGAGCCCAGCTTTTGGGACAAAAATCCAGTATTTGACAAAAACTACTGGGAAAATTGGAAAACAATATGAGAGAGATTAGGTTTAGATCAACATCTCACACCCTACACCAAGATAAATTCAGAATGGGTGAATGACTTGAATAAGGAAACTATAAGTAAATTAGGCAAGCACAGACTAGTAGACTTGTCAGATATCTGGGAAAGGAAAGATTTTAAAAACCAAGCAAGAGTTAGAAAAAATTACAAAATGTAAAATAAATATTTTTGGTTACATTAAATTAAAAAGGGGTTGTACAAACAAAATGAATGCAACCAAAATTAGAAGGGAATCAACAAATTGGGAAAAAATCTCTATAACAAAAAACTCTGACAAAAGTCTAATTACTCAAATATATAAGGAGCTAAATCAATTTTACAAAAAATCAAGCCATTCCCTAATTGATAAATGGGCAAGGGACATGAATAGGCAATTTTCAGATAAAGAAATCAAAACTATCCATAAGAACATGAGAAAGTGTTCTAAATCTCTTATAATTAGAGAAATGCAAATCAAAACAACTCTGAGGTGCCTACATCTCACACCTAGCAGATTGGCTAACATGACAGCAAAGGAAAGTGGTGAATGTTGGAGGGGATGTGGCAAAATTGGGACATTGATGCATTGCTGGTGGAGTTGTGAACTGATCTAACCATTCTGGATAGCAATTTAGAACTATGCCCAAAGGGCTTTAAAAGACTGTCTGCCCTTTAATCCAGCCATACCACTGCTGGATTTATAGCCCAAAGAGATCATAAGGAAAAAGACATGTACAAAAGTATTTATAGTTGCATTCTTTGTAGTGGCAAAAAACTGGAAAATGATGGGATACCCTTCAATTGGGGAATGGCTGAACAAATTGTGCTCAAAGGACTAACAAACTGGAGGAATTCCATGTGAACTGGGATGACCTCCAGGAATTGATGCAGAGTGAAAGGATCAGAATCAGGAAAATATTATACACAGAGACTGATACACTGTGGTAAAATAGAATGTAATGGACTCCTGTACTAGCAGCAATGCAACGATCCAGGACAATTCTGAGGGACTTATGAGAAAGAACATTATCCACATTCAGAGGAAAAACTATGGCAGTAGAAACACAGAAGAAAAACAACTGCTTGAACACATGGGTTGATGCGGACATGATTGGGGATGTAGACTCTAAACAACCACCCCAGTGCAACTATCAACAATATGGAAATAGGTCTTGATTGATGACACATGTGTAAACCAGTGAAAATGCGCATTGGCTATGGGGGTGGGGTGGGGGGGATGGAGTGGGTGGAAGGAAGAGTAAGAACATGAATCTTGTAACCATGGAAAAATCTTCTAAAAATAAAAATTTTTTTAAATTAAAAAAAAATAACTTAAGGTCTGATTTCCCCTAATCAATCACCTGGGTAAATATAAAACCACAGCAAATCACATTTAATTATTAAACAATGGTTTTTATGAAATGGATATTTTAAATGATTTTTTAAAAACAACATAAATTAAATGCATACTCCTGCTTTTAAAAAAATATACTACAAGATGAACTTCAAAAAAGATAAACTAGCAAATGAGGATCCATATTATAAAAAGGATCATTTGCTTCATAATGGAAAAAGCACAAAGTTCTTCTAAATTATCATTCTCCTAAGTGTGTATAAATTATGATTCAATAAATAGTTGTTCACAAGTTTTCAAGAATACCTCTACTATATAAAGCAAATATACCTTTATTTAATTTTATCTACAGAATATTAATTCAGTTTTCATAACCACTCTGAATAGTATAATATTGCATGTACTTTAGAGGATTTATTTTCTATAGGGGATCAGGGACTCCTTCCACTGAAGTTATTTACAAGGCTAAGTCACTATGCAGAGATTGGAGATGAATCAAGGAATCAAGTACAGCATGCTGGGAATCTCTACTGAACTCAATACTTGCCTCAGTCTCCTGCTCTAACTTTCCATAGGTCTCCCCCCAAAGCTCCAGAGTGACAAGAATTCAAGATGCTAATCTAAGAAAACTAGTAGGAATGAGCTATGGAAGGGGTGGGACACTGAACACTCAAATGATTAAATGTCTCCAAATTTATGAAGGACTTCCATAAAATTATAAAAGCTGCAGCTCTAGAAGTATAAGGAACTTCAAAAGTCCTTTAATTTGTCACCATACCTCATTTTATAGGTGGGAAAACCAAGATGCAGATTAAATGACATGCCCAAGGACATACGGAAATAAAACTTGGAGGCAGGATTTGAACCAGGGTTCTCTGATGCCAGTCAGTACTCTAATAATACCAGGCTACTTCTATTTGCCCATCACTATAAAAGACCAAGCAAAAGGAAAGGCTTGAATTATCAGTCAAAACAAAACAAAACAATGTAAGACTTAAGGAAGAACTATCTGATCAGATGGAAGTGAATGTCTTAGAGGGGCTTTTTGTTGTTGTTCTCTCAAGCTTGAGTTTTCATAATTCCATTTGATGATTCTTGCCAAAGATATTGGAGTAGTTTTCCATTTTCTTCTCTAGCTTGTTTTACAAATGAGGAAACTGAGGCAAGCAGGGCTGGGGGCTATGAAATCTGTATTGCTGATTATCTGATCATTTTTTTCCAAAACAATGGGCAGGGTGGGGAAGAAGTATTGTCAGTGAGGAGAAAGAGAGCAGAGCATAAAATGGGGGTGGACTGGGGAGAAGAGAAGGATGTCTTAAAGTTTTTAGAGGATAAATCACCCATCCTTCACATCAAGTTTTTTGGATTCCATAGTTGCTGAAATGGCAGATCCAAGCTTGTGAGATCTTCTGTCTAAAGGATACTCCCTTTGAGAGTATAGACATTGCCTCAAAGTAAGATCAGCAGTGAAGTGCTACCATGGTATAGTTTAAAGAGTCCAAGGCCAAGAGTTAGTAGATTAAGGCTTTAGTCCCAGTTCTGTCCCAAAGCAGCTGGGTTGACTTAAACAAGCCACATCACTTCCTTGAGTCTCCATGTGAAGTGAGAAGCAAGGCAGAGGGTCAGACTCAATAATATACTCTAAGCTAGTAGGATTTAATAATAAGAGATAGAATTTATAGAGTGCTTTTAAGTTTGCAGAGTATTTTACTTATATTATCTTAGAGAGATGTAGTGGAAGGGAGTCCTGAGTCAGAGGTAGGTGAGTTTTTAATTGTTCTGCTTGCTTGTATTTTCATCTCCAGTATTTAGCCCAGTGCCTGGCACTTCATAACTGCTCTGTCTATGTCTGCCGAGCAGGAAGGGGGGATGCTTTCATGCTGAAACCATCAGAGAAGCAGGCCCCCGAGACCCAGGCTCTTGCCCTGTTAGGGATGTTTCATCACAATAATCTTTGGCTCTTTTGGAGGAGTTGAGAGTAGACTATTTCACATGTGGGATGGTAGGATAAACCCAGAGCTCCCAAAGAGAGAGAGTTTGGTGGTAAGGTAGGAACTCCAAAGGACTGTTTCCCCAGACTGCCCAGAGCTTCAGTGTTGTGCCAGTGTGCCCGTGGAGTGGGAAATCAAAACTTGCTGGAAGCCCAAACTGTTTTGTCTATAGCTGAGCTCACGCTCCACTTTCAGCAATGGGCCAGGGGAAAACAAGTTACACAGATGATGAAAAGCGAAACCATTTCACATGGGAAAAAAGACACCCCCAAGGGAGTTATCAGCCTCAGCCCAATTCCCCAACTCCAAAATGACAGGGTGAGGGAGCTAGCTTATTCATTCTCATGAACTGCTTGGAGGTCAGCCGAAGACAGCAATCTGCACTCCCATTGTGGCTTTTAGAGCCACAGGACTCACTTATGAACTGTTTACACCCAAGGCCCTTTGCCATAAGATACAGAAAATTGGGAATGGAAAGGTGGCAATTGCCCATCATCATACTGTTCACTAAAAGGATTTGGGTAATTACCTCAGTTTTCTACTACCCTGGACACATATCTCTGATTGTGTATATAAAACTCTGTGTATATAAAACTAAAAAAAAAATGAAATAAAAAATTTCATTTATTTAATATTTACTTTATGCCATATTAAGTTGAAACTATAATTTGCACATTAAAGATTCTCCTACGTTGAGATTTTAGGTCAGAAGTTCTTAAAAAAATCTTTTTATATCATGTATCCCTTTGGGAATATGGGGAAGTCTATGGACCTCTTCTCAGAATAATATGTTTATTATATTATATTATTATAATATATTATAATATTATATTATATTAAATAAAACACACAAGATTAAAAAGGAAACAAATTATATTGAAACACAGTTAGCAAAATAGATTTTTAAGAAAAAGTTTATGAAGCCCAAGGAAAGCAATTATAATGAAATATAGTTATCAAAATAAATTTTGAAAAACAAGTTCTAAGAGTCCAGGTTAAGAATTTCCGCTTTAGATGGTGAAAAAGCAATATTGTGTCATCCCAGACTAAGAGTCTTAGAAGAGCCTTCAATCTATTGCCAGTGCAAAAATGTACCCCCAAGTTCTATTAGGATCTCTACAAACTTTCTAAAGTCAGGAAGGTTTTTATGCTAAAAAGTATTTTTCTGGCTCTTCTTTCTGATACAGAGAAGAGAGGCTCTCCAGATGAAGGGAGACAGCACCAGAAAGAGTCTTCTGGGTGGGGAATCATCCACAAAGTGAAGGCCATTGCCCAGCCTTCTCTGTTTGCTCAAATCAGAAGACAGGAGGAATACCACCTCATGCCAAAGCAGCTGTTTGTGAAGTTCTCACATTTTGGAAGAAGAGAGAGAAACCTCCTTTCATGAAAACAAGAGAGCCCAGCCAGCGGCTTGGCCAAACAGGGCAGCTGTGGCTTTTTGGAGAACGCTTAGTTCTCTCCAAGATCACACTCTCTTCAGGACCTTGACCCTCCCAACTGTGTGAGACCTCTCCTCTTCCCTTGATGCTAGAGGGGGGCCAGAGGTTGAGCCAACCAGCAGAAGAGAGAGATGACTCTTGATTCCCTGGGGCTCACTTCCCAGCTCCTCTCTTGGAAACAATAACAGCTCCGTCACCAGTCATGACAAACCTGATCCCCACTGGTGTGAAGTCATCCCTACCTTCAATGCAGTCTTGGTGGGGGACATAATGCAAGAAAGCTCTCATATCCTTCAACAGATTATCAAAGAAGAAAAGGCTTCATTTACACCTAGCCAGCTGGGGCTCTGGGCAGGCAGGTGTCCCTTCTGAAAGCCAAGGGCAATACGAGCACCTCTCTCTAGACTCATTACCCTGTGGGTTCAGGGTCTACACCCCTAAGGTGGGAGGTAGGGGATGACAAGATGGAAATATGTTTCCTCTGAGGAGCTAAGCAAAGCAGAATAATTGGGTACTGTTCTTTGAAAAGTCAAAAAAGAGAAAACTTCAGGAAGCCAGATAAAGAGACAGGGACAGCTCTTATTCTGTCATTAACTTTCTGTTTGATTGGCTCCATCATCTCTCCCAGCCTCTGGTTGGTACATTATTTGTAAAATAAAAATTAAAAAGAAACATTATTTGTAAAATAATGTACCAATATAATATAATAATGTCATGTAATAACATACCAATATGATGTAATGTACCAAAATAATGTAATTATTTATAAAATAATGTACATCACGTAATAATGTACCAAAATAATGTAATATGTGAAAATAATGTAATTATTTATAAAATAATGTAAAATAAAATAATTTGTAAAACAGTGAGTTTGAACTAACTCATAGGAGTCACAGAATTAGAACTGGAAAGGACCTTTAATATAAGTCTAGAGACTTTATTGCACAGATCAGAAAACTGAAACCTAGATAGTTTGGGGCGATTTGCCCTGGGTCAAACAGGTTAGTAAGAGGCCAAGATGGGATTCAAATCCAGCTCATCTAATTACAGATCTGGTATGTTCCCTCCAGCTCTAAAACTCCATATCCTAGGAAGTGTGTGTTGGGGGAGGGAGGGAGGGAATAAATAGGAGAGGGGTGAAGGGCAAAAGAAGAGACATTTGGGGAAGATACATGGCAGCTAAGCAGTGAGGTTGACACTTCTGTCTACACAAGCTGCATGAAATAGTAGAGTGTGGAATCTCACACTTTCACCAGCTGTAAAGTCCATCAATAACAAAGAAAATTGAGCAACTGCCCAATGAGCTGGGGCAGGAGAGCCAATCTATGCCCTCTGAGCCAATAACAACAAAAGAAACTCTTTCATTCCATACTAGCAAGATGGGGACCTAGTGTATCAGTAAATCTGCCTCGACTCTTGGTATTCCCCTAACTCTAGCACCAACTCCATAGAACTAAAGGGCTCATGTCAAGCCCTTCCTTCTCGTTGTCACCTCAACTAATGGCATCTTTAAATGGCCAGACTTCCCTGGGATTGGAGGATTAAAGATTTAGGACTATATATAGTCCCTGATATTATCCTCAGCCTCCATGCCTAGACTGGGCTTCCTAAGAAAGTGTGACAGCTGGGGCTCCCTCAAGATGGAACTTTGTGGGGTATCAAAAAGGCATGTGGTCTTTTATACATGCAAAGAGGATGGATCTCTTCCCTAGGTCACAAGATCATCTTCATAGCGTAACATAGCAGTACAACTGCCTCACAAGGAGATGAAAAAAGAAAGCAAACCCAATAAATGTTAGATTGTGAAAGAAAACTGAAAAATATTGAAAAAGGAGAACACAGAATCTCTTTAAAAACAGGAGAGAAACCTCCTTGGGCAGATAAGAATAAGTATGAGCCCTTCCTGGCGGCAAGGGGATAGATTAGATGGTCCCTTGTGATGCCTTCCTGCCTTGGGCATCTGCCATTCTCTGATTAACTCTCCATAGGAGATAAAAGAAGACTGAGGGAGGTAAGAGAGATAGAGAAAGAAGGGGGGGGGGGTGGAAGCAATATGATGAATGAAATATCTCTCAAAGCTTCAAGAAAGCCTGTGTCTATAAGAGGAGGTTTGGGGACTGATGGAAAGGGTTGGAGAAGGGGGTGGAGAACTCTCCATTTGAGTGCTGGGCAGAGGTTCAAGGTCATTTCTAGTTTTATCCAAACAACCTCGCCTGGCTCTTGTTGGCACATGGCAGCTTCAGGACTTTTGGGTTTTGGCAAGAATAAGTGAATCAGGAATTCAGACGGAGTCATTCCAGGCTCCAAGAGTGAGCCTTGAACTTCTTGGGGACTGCTGCCAAGGGTGAGGCCGCTGGAGAGGATAGCAAAAAGGAGGAGGATCAGGGAGAGGCATTGAGTAGTAAGGAAGAGGTCATTATCAGAGGAACAGGGGTGAAAAAGTCTAGAGTAGCAAAGGTTGTGTCAAGAGCACTCCATGCAGAATCGCTGTTATTTGACCTGGGTTGAGTTCCAGTCATTTAAGGGTTGGCATCAGACACCCAAGACTGGCAGCCTTCAAAGTTGGCTTCACTGACAGCCACACGGGCTTGCAAGAAATTGGGCCAGACCAAAAAGAAATCAGGCTCCTGGCAACTCAGTATTGGGATCCAGCTGGAAAGCTGGACAGTTATATCCCTACATTGATTCTCAGCCATTTTCTAGAAAAGTTTAACTGCATTTAAAAAAAAAAAAAAAAAGATAAGGATTTTTCCAGACTCCATTGTAATTTATAATGAAACCCCAGCATTTCTGCCTTCTCTGGCCCCATCCCTAACCCAAGGCATTTTATCACTTGGCTTGTAAGCAATATAAACATTTATTCAAATCAACTTTAAGTTTTCTGTAGCATGTTGATTATTCAACAATCTGGTTGTTCTAAATCTCTCTGGGCCAGTGTTGTATGTCTTGGCCTCTGCTTCCCTGACCCCCAGACATCTGATCCAATCAGCCAAGCGGGTCCCAAATCAATCAGATTAGTTCATTTGGATGTCTTCTATCACATAGGAAAAATGCCCCAAATGATCAGTTTAGTCATTGACCAACTAAATGTGCCCAACGTCTTGGTTGGGTTCCTATAGAAATAGTTTTACTAAACTGATCACACCAAGTCTTTACCCACTGTGTAAGGATTTTCTTTTACGGGATGTGGTTCACATTCCTATTACTTAAGGAGTTTTATAAAATTAGTGTAAAAAGATAGAGAGATAATTAAAGGATTATAAAGACATACAAATACCAGGAAGAGAGCACAAATTGTGTGTGTATGTGCATGTACATGTATGATTTATTGAGGTGGACAGCAGGGAATAATGGAATGATCAGAGCCAAGTAGGGTTAATAAGGGAAATCTTTATGAAGAAGGGAGACTAAAAGGTTGAATTAATTCTTATCTTGTCTCATAAGAAAATATCTTTAATAGGATCATAGATTTAGAGCTGGAAGACATCCTGGAGGACTTCTGACTCAATCCCTTCATTTTATAGATAAGGAATTTGAGGTCTATAGAGATTAAGAGATTTACTCAAGGTCATACAGACAATAAATGACAGAAGCAGGTTCTGAATCCAAGTCCCCTGAATCTGAATCCATTGCTCTTTCTACTAATCCTTACAAATCATTTGGTGATGGATAATTTGTGTTTTTAGGCTAAAAACCAATGGTCGACAGTTTCCCTTTCATAGAACCACTTGAAACTAAATTAGATAACATTAGTTTAAAGGGAAGATGGGGGAAATGGAGACATATCTTCCTAGTGAGACACACCATACACAGATGAACAAGAGAACAAGAGAAATCCTAAGAGAGATGATGGAACCTGGGATGAGAAGGAATAATGAGGATGGACTAAAAGAGAGAGAAGATGGGCAATTCTTGGGAAAATGTGTTTACTACTATTAAGTCTAATTCAGAGTTAGGGTGTTTTCTTTGCATATACTCTCATGGCAATATCATTTAGTTTTATTTACTTATCTATATTTATCTATTATGTACATATATATATATACACATACAAATACATATATATTTGTTGTTCAGTTGTTTTAAGTATGTCTGACTCTTTGTGATCCCATTTGGGGTTTTTCTTGGCAAAGATACAGGATGCCATTTCCTTCTCCAGATCATTTTACAGATGATGAAATTGAGACAAACAGAGTTAAGTGATTTGCCCAATCACACAGCTAGTTAAGTGTCTGAGGATGGTTGAACTCAGATCTTCCTGACTCCATGACCAGTATTCTATCCCCTGCATCACCTAACTACCTTCATACATATTTTTTATCATAGATGCTCAATAATTTTCCTTCTGCCTAATTGCTTCTTTTTATTCTCTGTGGGTAAATTTGTGTACACACTCATTTTTAGTCTTCTTACACTTTATATATACACCCACACCCACATCCACACCCCACATCCATACACACCCCTTTTTGATCCAGTGACATTGGCTTCCCAGGTATTCCCTGAACAATCTACTCTATCTCTGCTCTGGGCATTTTCACTGGCAGTCCCTTTTGTCAGGAGTGCTCTCCCTCCTTATATCTGCCTCCTGGCTTCTGTGCCTTCCTTCAAGTTCTAAATAAAATCCTACTTTCCATAGGAAGCCTTTCCCAACTCCTCAGTTCTAGTGCCTTCCTTCTGTTCATTATTTCCAGTTTAGCTTGTATTTGGCTTGTTTGTACATAGTTTTTTTGCATATACTTTCACAACAATATAGTTTATTTTTATCTTTATTTGTATCTTGATTTATTTAACTTTACTCAAATGTTTCCCGTCCTGGAATAAGTGAGTATACTGTATCTCCTCAGCAGACCATGCTATTCTGTTTTTCTTAAATAAAATATACCCTCCCAACCATTTTGGAGAGCAATTTGGAATTATATCCAGAGAGTTATAAAACTGCATATGCCCTTAAACCTAGCAATATATAGTTGCTGGGACTGTTTCCTAAGGAGATCAAAGAAAAAGGAAAAGAACCCACATTCTAAATATTTATAGCAACTCTTTCATGGTGGCAAAGAATTAAAAATTGAGAGAATGCCTATCAAATCGGCAATGGCTAAATAAATTGTGGTATAAGATTGGGACAGTATATGAATATGCTATAAGAAATGATGAGCAAGTTATTTTAAAAAATAACTTCAAAAGAACTACATGTGATAATGAACAGTGAAATAAGCAAAACCAAGAGAACATCATTCATAACAACAGAATTAAAACTAGATGAATAAATTGTGAATGTTACCTCCAGAAAGTGAATTGAAAGGTGAAAACATGAAAGACTTAATTTGTATGAATACATGTCTGTCTCCTGGATGGTACATTCTGTGATACAGAGAAGCTGGGGAGCAGCTTACACCTGTGGATGAATTCTATTAATAAACAAATAAAAAATTATAAAAGGGAAATTTTTAAAAATGAAATATAGTCATCCAGTGCCATTTTCTAGTTATAGGTCTCCTCTCACCAATGTTCAATAATATTTAATGACATTCAATTTGGCTACTTGCTTTATATCTCTATTTTGTCACCTGAAGCCATGACTTTTATCGTTTCTTTCTTATACTTTGATAACCTGATAATTACTGAGTATCTCTACTACTATTTTTATTCCTACAATGTGGTTATTGTATATAGTACTTGGTGTACATAGCATAAACCAGTTGCTCTGCATGATATTTTAGTGTACATACAAATATATGTAAAATATGCATTTGATAGACATTGAGAAAGATAAAGAGATTTTTGTCCCTCCCTCTCCCTTTGCAATTTAAAACTTTTTTATTAGAATTTTTAAATTCCATAGAAATATATCTTCATCAGCCCTCACTAGGTGTACTCCATTCATCGCTTCTTGGCTATAGGTTCTGATCCATTATTCTTATTTTTTAAGCGGCATAATAGAAACCAAATCCCATTTTAAAATACGATCTTCTCTAGCATCTCTACATTTCCCAAATCTGACTCTCTCCCAAGCTTTTTGTCTTTGATGCACAGTTAGGTGGTGTAGTAGATAGAGTGCCAGGACTGGAATCAGAAGAGTCATCTTCCTGAGTTCAAATCTGACTTCAGACACTTACTACCTGTGTGAGCCTGAACAAATCACTTAACCCTGTTTGCCTCAGTTTTTTCACTTGTAAAATTAGAAGCAGAAGGAAATGGCAAACCACTTCAATATCTTTCCCAAGAAAATCCCAAATGGTGTCACAAAGAGGTGAATACATCTAAAACAACCAGATAACAACAATAATATCGAAAATATCACCTATGGTCCTATGATCTTCAGTTTCTCTTTCAGATCACCATGATCTTTTCTCGATGCTTCCTAAATTATGCTTTCATATATCCCCACATGGAAAGTAGTGAGTTGTATTCATCATATTTGATAAATCTTGGAAGTTCTTCATTGTAACCTCCATATATACTGTAGGAGATCATAAGACCTCTGGATTATTAATATCAAGTTCCTTCAATATCTTTCTCATCATAAAGATGCTACAACAACTCATCTTTTCTTCTTCTAACCCTCACAAGATTATCTTCTTATGGTGTCTTTGAATTCAAATAATCATTCTTTGCAGTACAACCTCCTTCTAGGCTAATGCTTCCTCCTCTTTGGGAAAAGATTCCTTTCTCTTACTTAGTTCCAAGTAGTTAAGTGATATTGGCTCTCTTTCTCTTCTATCTAATGTTCCTCTGTTCTCTCCAGCTTCCTTCCTTCTTTTTCTTCCTTCCTTCCTTTTTTCCTTCCACAGGTCAGGATTTACTTGTCTATTTTATTTCTTTTTTCCTTCATCCTTTTCCTGAAATTCTTCTGGTTTTTAAAATTTATTTTATTTTTATTTTGTCTCAAGTTCTCTCCCTTCCTCATTCCCTTCCCTCTGCCATTGAGAAGGCAAAAAATATGATAGTCATTTTAATATGAAGTTATTAAAATACATTTATACATTAACCATGTTTTTAAAAAGCAAGAAAGATAAAGAAAAGGGAAAAATGCTTCTGTTTGCACTCTGAGACCACTAGTTCTCTATATGGAGTTAGATGGCATTTTATAACATGAGTCCTTGGGAGTTGTGATGGATCATTGAATTTATCAATTACTAAGTCCTTCATAGTTGATTATCTTTATAACCTTGCTCTTATTGTATAGATTGTTCTCTTGCTTCTGCTCATTTCACCCTGAATCAGGTCACACAAGTCTTCCCATGTCTTTCTGAAACTATGCCCTTCATTAAATAGTATTCCACCATATTTATATACCATAACTTGTTCAACCATTCCTCAGTTGATGGGCATTCTCTCAACTGATAATTCTTTGCCACCACAAAAAGAAACTCTTCTATTTTAAGGGATATTTAATTTTCCTTGTTAACTGGGAAAGTGGGAAAGAATGTCTGGATCCCCTTTACCTTCAGTTATAGAAGACAAGCCTTCATTTTTTTCCAAAATGGCAGTTGCTTGGCTGAAGAGTATGTGTTGAGATTCAGGTGCAGCCTCCTTTAAGAATGTGCCTCTCCTTGTGGAAATGGTAACTCCAGATACAATCATCAATGAATAATAAGATAAGGAAGCCTCCAGCTTGAGGGGGTGGATTTAGTCTCTTTCTGCTTTTCATTTTGTTATAGCTAAATAGCAGGTTCAGATTATTTAATGCAAGTGGTTTAAGACATTGCATTTTGTGGCCAAAGTTTTTGATTATCACATTTCCTGGAAAGTTGGAGATAATCCTTATATATCTATTGGCATGGAGGCAGGGAATGGACAAGATGACCCCTAAAAGACCTTTCCAGATGAAGCACAGTCAACTATTGATGAGCCATATGCAAATCATCTACTTTGTGTCTTATTTGCAGCCAGTTTTTCATCCCACATTGCCTACCATCACTTAGAGCCTGCCGTTACCATGGAAAACAATGTGGAAGGCAGCAGGAGCTCTCCAGCTGCAGCACATTTGGAGGTGGCTGAAGGACAGGACCTGCCCCACATGGCTGAACATACACACACATCCACAGAATGCTAAGCACAGCAACTTGAGAAAAATTCTGGAACTCATTCATTTTCTAGGTGTTTCTTATAATATCAAACCTGTACAACCTGCCCTCTTGGTCATCCCTTGGACATTGTTCTTGATCTTAGCTCTGACTCTACTTTTCTCTAGACACTGCTTCCTGTGTCTGATCCTCCAAATCCAGAATTCACGTCTGGTTACCAGCTTTGGTTTATTACACAATCCTTCTGTTCTCTGGGTAGGAAACTTCTTAGCTACAACCTCCCTCAAGGTGAAGATGAAGACTGAGAACATTCTGGACATGGAGAACAGTTTGTGCAAATGTACAGGGGTAGGAGAGAGAATACCAAAGTAATAAAACAGCTTGGCTACAAGTAGAATTTTTCAAGTAATATGAATTAAGTATTCATTCAGGGATTTGTATGAATTAAGTCTGGAAAAATAGGTGGAAACCAGATTAGAGTAAGGCTGAATTTTATTCTGGGGAAAAAAGGAAACACTAAAGTATTATTATTTATGTTTTATTGTTCTTTTATTACCTCATCACTATTACTTTCTGACAACTTTCTCCTTCTTTAGCAATTAAATTTGGTCAAGCAAAACAAATCAAAGTTGCCCTAGTCTGAAAATGCATGCTTTGTTTCATACATGCTCAAAAGCAAGAGGCATCCTTCACTATTAATGCTCTAAAGCAGTGATTCCCAAAGTGGGTGCCACCGCCCCCCTGGTGGATGCTGCAGTGATCCAAGGAGGCAGTGATGACCACAGGTGCATTTGGGATTTCGAATGTTTTAACTTTTTTGTATTACATTCTATTCTGAGTTCAATAAATAGTTTCATAATTTCAAAGTTCAATGTTTCTAATTTACTCCTTTCTTTACTATATTTTATGAAAAAGGTAGAAACATTAATACATATATCTTTCCTATTAATTCCTATTAAAATTTTAAAAAATTAATTTCCAGGGGCTCTAAGTAATTTTTTCTGGAAAGGCAAAAAAATTTGGGAACCACTGCTCTAAAGTCCTGACAGGTCACTCACTGCATTGATCAGGACTCTGAAACCTTTCAGTATTGTTTTTATTTTACATTATTTTTGCCACTCTATGGAACACTAAAGATTTTTGTTTATTTGTTTTGGGTTTTTAAGTCACCCAGTGATATAGGAAGACATATCTTAGGAAGATTGTTTTGATAACTATGTGGAAGCTGGATGCAGTGCCCTTAACAGAAATTGGGAGGATGGGGTGGAGGGAACAAGTGGGAACACACTTAGCTACATATTGAATTTGAGACATTTACAGGATATCCAGAAGGAGATTCTAGCCAGTAGTTGATAATGTGTGACTGACTTTCAGGAAAGAGATCAGAGATGGATATATAAATTGGGGATTCTTCTGCCTAGAGGCAAAACAAATTTATGGGAGCTGATGACTAAGTGGGTTAGTTTGCTTTCCTGTGGCTAGTCCTAACTTTTCCATTGATCTATAATGTGCCTTGGAATTAATTACTCTCTGTGGTTCCATTCCATTCCTTCATCGTATATTCTTCCCATCTGAGCACATATGTCCTAGTCACCACCAAGGAGATCAATATATCCATTCCCAAGAATAGTAATGTGGTCTGCTGCATGGTATTTATCTATTACATTATGTCTTCTAGTACAGAAGGAATAGTTCTAAAGATTATTCACTATTAATTCTTAAGAATCACAGTGTTTATAAATATGAGGTGTTCAAAGACAGAAAAAAGTCAGATGGCCAAGGGAAAGGTAGCCCTGAAAATAAATAAGAGCCTAGACAATCTACCTTAAACACCAGGAACATTACCGGAGACCAATTAATCAGCTTTTTAAGTTTTTGAAGATCCATAGGCAACAAAAAAGCTAGATTTTGTGAAGAATCACATCTATTCAATCAATGTCAAGTCTTCCGGGTAGTGGATCTTACATGCCACGGAATATTGGCTTCATAATTCATTCTCTATAGTGTTCTGCTTCATAACCCAGAGCCATGAGTCCAAGCCCTGTTACTACTAGGACAGAATGCAATTAGCTATCTCAAAGACCAAAGATATAGCATTTCAAAATTAATAATTTTTACTACTTGACCACCAGGTGACCCTAGCCCTCTGAACTTAACTATTTTTTCTAGAGCCCATTAAGCTTAGAATGACCCAGATCTGGTGTATAGTTTCCCCAAATTACTCTATTGGAATTTAAGTTTCATTTCTCTAAAATCTACCATTATCACCATATCCCAGAGTTCATGTAGTTCTCATATTCTAATTATGCTATAACCCAATTTCTAAAACTTGTAGGAAGGAAGAGGGGGAAAATAAGCAAAATTTAATGGCAAGATTTCATAAGACTTTGGCAAAACCTACCAAAAATTAGAATGCTCAGAAGAAATTAAAGGAGGTGACTAGAGATGGAGAGGCAATCTGAGAGAAGACAAAGGAAATTAAGAAATGGAGAAAAGTTTGGGATTGATCATGTTTCTTTTCCATATTAAGGAAATTCATGAAGAATAAGAAGGAATTGGTTGTCAAAATAGATATGTATAAATCTTTCATAGTCAATGATCACAATATCTTAGAGGTCATGGTAGGCAAAGGGAATGGTGGGTGTGGTCTGGCCACCTCATCCTCTTCTTCCATAGATTTGAGGATTTCAGATTTCACAAAGGTTGCAGAAAGGATGAAATGATTCCCTGGCCTAAAATCCCAAGAGAAATTTACTCAAAATGGATAAGAATATTTTAAGAGTAAATTCTCAAAATGCGAACAGAATTCTTTTTGATGAAGTAGAAAGGGGGGGGTGGGGAATATCTGAATTAGAACAGTGTGAGCAAATGGGGAACTCATTTAGCTATAACATGTAAAAGACATAGACTCAAGGGAAAGTTACTAGGGATGAATGTAGAAAAGCAGCAGAGTCCATAAAGAAGAATGCTAGGATTCAGGATGAATTAAAAAGTGACGATAAATACCAAGGACAACCAAATGGATTTCTTAGCCAGAGAAAGACTAAAGGAGGCAGCTAGGTAGCTCAGTGGATAGAGTACCACATCCTGGATTCAAATCTGGCCTCAGATACTTCCTAGCTATGTAACCCTGGACAAGTCACTTAATCCTAATTGCCTAGTCTTTACCTTTCTTCTGCCTTGGAATCCACACTTCATATTGATTCTAAGACAGACAGTAAGATTTTTTTGTTTGTTTGTTTTTTGTTGCTTTTTTTTTAAGATTGGAAAATAAGGAGAATGTCATAGACTGAGTGCCTCTGAATACCAACAAGGGTTTTGAAAATATCTCTCATGTGTGATATCCTTTTGGACAAGAACTGTGGTGAGTCAGATGATATTTCAGCAAGGTGAATTCAAACCAGAAAATGTTCAAAAGAGGGTGACTAGGTTGGGGAGGTGACTGGAAATTATCTCATGTGAGGATTTTTTTGAAGAACTGGGGCTGTTTAACTTGGAGAAGAGAAGCCTTAATGGGAGAAAAGTATTGTTGTTCCTTCATTTCATTTGAGTCCCACTCCTCATGACCTCATTTGGTGTTTTCTTAGCAAAGATACCAGAGTGGTTTGCCATTTCCTTCTCCAAATTTATTTTACAGATGAGGAAACTAAGGCAAACAAGCTTAAGTGACTTACCTAATGCTACATAGCTAGTAAGTGTCTGAGACTGGATTTGAATTCAGAAAGATGAGTCTCCCTGATTCCAAGCCCTGAACTCAATATAGCACTGCCTTAACTAACTGCCTGGGGGAGATAATAGCTATCTTCAAGTATCTGAAGGATAGTGGTCTGAAAAAGGAATTGGATTTGCTTTACTTGGTCCAAGAGGGTAGAGCTTGCTGCAATGCGTCCAAGTTGCAAGGGCAGGTGTTTCTTCTACATAAATGTAAAACTTCCTGATCCAGCCATTCTGGCTGGCAATTTGGAATCATGCTCAAAGGGCTATAAAAGAATGCCTGCCCTTTGATCCAGCCATACCATTGCTGGGTTTGTACCCCAAAGAGATCATAGATAAACAGACTTGTACAAAAATATTTATAGCTGCGCTTTTTGTGGTGGCAACAAACTGGAAAAGGAGGGTATGTCCTTCAATTGAGGAATGGCTGAACAAACTGTGGTATATGCGGGTGATGGAATACTATTGTGCTAAAAGGAATAATAAACTGGAGGAGTTCCAGGCGAACTGGAGAGACCTCCAGGAACAGATGCAGAGCGAAAGGAGCAGAGCCAGAAGAACATTGTACACAGAGACTGATATACTGTGGTAAAATTGAATGTAATGGACTTCTGTACCAGCAGCAATACAATGACCCAGGACAATTCTGAGGGATCTATAGCAAAGAATGCTGCCCACATTCAGAGGAAGGACTGCAGGAGAGGAAACATAAAAGAAAAATAACAGCTTTAACGCATGGGTCGGGGTGGACATGATTGAGGGTGTGGACTCGAAACTACCACACCAATGCAACCACCAACAATTTGGATATAGGTCTTGATCAAGAACACATGACAAAACTAGTGGAAATGTGCATCGGCCATGGGTGAGGGGAGTGCGGGGGGTGAAGGGGAAAGTAGGAACATGAATCATGTAACCATGTTAAAAATGAATATTAATAAATGTTCTAAAAATAAATAAACAAACAAACAAATAAATAGATAAATAGACAGATAAATAAATGAATGAATGAATGAATGAATAAACAAATAAACAAACAAACAAATAAATAAATAAAATGAATGAATGAATGAATGAATGAATAAATAAATAAATGAATGAATGAATGAATGAATGAATAAATAAGTGAATAGATGTGAAACTTCCCAGAGAGGCTCTGTCAAATGCTAATGGGTTCCTCACCAGTGCAGGTCTCTCAGTAACTGCTGAATGGCCATATTAGAGTGATGATGATGATGATGATGACATCAACAATAGTAGCATTTACAAAATGCTTTAAGGTTTGCAAAATGAGCTACAAATTTTATCTCATTTTATCTTCTCAAGAACTCTAGGAGATAGATACTATTATTATTCCCATTTTAGAGAGGAGTAAACTGAGGCAGATAGGGATTAAGCGATTTACCCAGGATTACAGAGCTAGTATCTGGGAATGGCTTTGAATTTAAGTCTTCCTCACTCTAGGTCCAGTGCTCTATATATTGTGCCATCAAGCTACTCCTATGTCATCACAAAGGATATTCATATTTAGTTACAAATTGGACTCAGACTATTGAACTATTCAGTTACAAAGTGGACCACCAAGGTGCTTGCCATATCTGAGGAGCTTTGATTCCATTTTGTAACATCCATACTCTATGAATTTCCAAGGCTCCCTCAACAGCCCTGAGGTCAGTCCAGTTTGGGTTCTATCTAATAATCTAATAATCTTTCCTCAGCACTTAAAAAGACCCAGAATTCAACACTAGCCAGCCATTGCTTTCATACCAAACCACTCCTTACAGAGGTCAGGGGAAAAACCTGTGTGAAAAAAACAACTGTGAGTAACAGATTAGAGAGTGGAAACTGGAGGGTGTCTGTGTGTATGTACATGTGTGGATGTGCGCATGTGTTTTCCTTTAGGCTGGGAAGGGACCCAGCCTGCCTGAAGATGTAACGAGATATGCTACAGATTACACCAGTTTTGTTACAGCTGTAATAGCCTTTTACAAAGACACAGCCCTCCAGAGATCCATATTTCATCTCAGCTTTCCCCACCACATTAAACAAAGGGTGAGGAGCTGAGAAGACAAAACTGAAATCTGTGCTAAGGAAGAGAAACACTGACATCCCTGTGGCTCTCACATGAAAATGGAATGAACTGGACTGAAATGCTCTTGTCATAACAGGTCTTGGCATCTTCTCCCTGTCATCTGTTTATTTATTATTATTAATTTTTTTGTTCCACAAACTATTCTTTTTAGAAAAACCATCTCCTAGCAACCTGCTGTCTAATTCTAAACAACTCCCCTTTCACACACACACATGCACACACTTGGAGACCCTGGGATAAAGGCTGGACCTCTCATAACAATCTCCCCAACAGCTTTGCTTGGACCAATGGGCCATTTACTTGGAAGACGTGGTTCCTAGAATTTGTCTTACTCAGAGCTACATCTTCTTATGGCAGCCCTCCTTGAATGTCATTGACCCCTTGGGAGGTGAGAGGGAGGGAGCTGAGGAGCATCTTTTTATCGCGTTGGGCTCACGTCCATCTCCATCATGGGATTCATGAGACGGAGACAGAAGATCATTAGCCTAGCACTCATGGTGGAGAACATTGTGGGTTCTTCCAACGTTGAAAGGTTTTTCCAACTCATCGCTTCCCAAGTTGAGGGGAGGGAAGTTGGAGAAGCTTCTGACTTGCTTCTTCCTAACAGGAACAGGTACAGTGAAGCCTTTCTCCTCCTCGCTGAGATCTGGAGATCTGGAGTATTGTTCCCCTCACCTTTGAGCTTGACCAAGTCCTCAGCTGACCTTCCCTCTGCCTCTGCTTCCTGCAGTAGCCAGGCAAACCCAGCATTCTTCCAGGCGTGCTGGGCAGTGGTCATTGGGCAGCGAGGCAGGGTGGGTGGCATTTGACCAGGTGCCTGGACGCTAAAAAATAAACCCGGCAGCAAGTCTCAAAGAAATCAGTCAACAAGAACAGAGACAATCAGAAAGCTCTGTCTCCTCCGCTTTCGGCACCCCTCACGGGTCTATGCCTTGCAGGGGAGGAGATGGGGGGAATAAGAAAGCACAATCTGGGGAGAGGAGGAGGGTATTAAAGCTGCCACAGGACATTTTTCACACTGCTGAAAAGATGTTGCAGACTTCGTTACGCCCTTCCTCCCCCTTCCTCAGATCTCCGTATGAATTTCTACCCAAAGATCTAATTGTGAGATGCCGACTCAGCCGTCACAGCCCTCCATGGGGGAGCTGCATTAGGGGACGCCACAGCCCAAGTGCTTGGGGATACCACTAGAGTGTTAGGTAGGGAAGGTTGAAGTCAGGTAACGCTGGAGCCAAAGGCACGAAGGAACTTTACGTGGAACTCGCAAAAGGCAGCCTCAGTAATTAGAAATGTGAGCTGGGAGTCATGACACCTGGCTTTCATTCCCGGTTCCCATCAGTGACTCACACCGGAGATCTTTACCTTCTCTGGGCCTCAGTTTCCCCCCTCAGCAAGACGGAGATGAGAGTATCCATGTTATGGAAACATGTGGTCATGCATATTTGCAGAGCACCGGAGCTTCCCTGGGGAAGGAAGGCACCTGTGTAAATACAGAGGAGCAATGTTAGCCTCTTGTCGGATAAATTATATGCTGATGGAGCCTCAGTGTCCACTGCACTGAACCTGGGACTGGAAACAATGGTGTATCTGTTTGCTCAGCTGCAAGGCTCACCTTCCTATCAAAGCCACTGCCTCCCTTCCCCGCGGATCCCTACCCCCAGCCAGCCAACAGCTTCGGGGCAGATGGGGCCCAGAAGAAAGGCTGGGTCTATACAGGCTCATTAGCTCACTAAGTTGTTCGAGTTGGCCCTGTTGTTTCCAAAAGTAAAATGAATTTTTTTTTTTTTACTGGACCATACTACAAACACTATTATCTGAACGATATGGGGGTGGGGAGGAAGGAAAGGTTTTAATTCATTCCATTCTAAGCCAATCTATCTTTCCCAGGGTAGCACAAGTGAAAACTATCCATTATCACGACTCCAGATTCAGCCAAAACATCTGGAGTGAATTTTCATTCGATTCTGCTGTTTGCTTACCTTTGTGATCTTGGATAAGTCATGTAACTTCTTTAGCAGGATTCATTTTCCTCATTTCTACAATGAACAGTTTATAGAGATTTATTTTTTGGATTGGCTAGCATGAGAATTAATTTTATTTGACTAGGAATATTTGTCCCAAGGGTTTCTTTTTTTTTCCCCCTCAAAGGGAGGGTGGTGAGACAAGGATAAATTTGTGTTCACTGAAAGCAAATAAAATTAAAACTTAAAATTTAAATAAATAAAATTTAAAAATAAATTATAAAATTAAATTGTAAAAATTAAAAATAATCAAATGAAGGGGTTGAACTCAGTAGTTTCTAAGGCTCTTTCTAGGTCTAAATCAGTTCATTTTTCTCTTTATCTCTCTGTCTCTGTGTCTCTCTGTCTTTTTCTCTGTCTTACTCTGTCTCTGTCCCTATCTTTCTTTCTGTCTATTTCTTTGTCTTTATCTGTTTCTGTCTCTCTTTCTGGCTCTCTGGCTCTGTTTCTATCTGTCTTTCTTTCTCTCTCAGCCTCTGTCTCTGTTTCTCTCTCTCTCTCACTTTCTAGCTATCAGAACCGACTGTACGAAGAGGCCAAATAGGTGGTCATTGACATGCCACAATCTAAAAGGAACTGGAAAGCCCTCCAATGCACATTCCTGAAACCTATCTCCCTACCAAGTGCTCTGGTGCCTGAAATTTCTACCGTTATTAACACTGTCTCATGGCACATACTTTATGGTTTATGAAGGGTTTTCATCTCCATTATATCTTCCTCATGAAGAATATCTGGGAGTAGTTGAGACAAGTATTATTTTAGTCATTCTACAAATGAGGGGAGTAAGGCTCAGAGAGGCTAGATATATAGGATGGTGGGACTGGAAGGGATCTTTGGGATCATCTACCTAGGCCTTAGTTCCCTCGTCCGTAAAATGAAGGGATTGGACCAAATGGCTAGATCAGGGGTCGGCAACCTTTTTGGCCATGAGAGCCATAAATGCCACATTTTTTAAAATGTAATTTTGTGAGAGCCATACAGTGCTCACAGTGCACTGTAACAGTGCCTGGAAAAAAAAAATGACTTTATGGCTCCTGTAGAAAGAGCCATATCTGGCCCTCAAAAGAGCCAGATATGGCTCGAGAGCCATACGTTGTCGACCCCTGGGCTAGATAATCTCTGAGGTCCTTTCCAGTTTTAAATCTATAGTCCCTTGATCTAATAATTAATGAATGTATTTAATGAGCTCTTATGAGATACTTATTAACACTGACTGTGCTAAGTGCTGGCAATACAAATAGAAAAGGCAAGATGGTCCTTGTTCTCAAGTAGCTCACATTTTAATTGAGGGAGACAACATAGAAAAGAAAGTTCTGCTGCTGGGCAGATGGAAAGGCCCAGGGGTCCAACCCTCTCATTTTACAGATGAGAAAACTAATGACTAGAGAAGTGAAATGACTGGTATGTCTAAATAGTGGCAGAGCCAGCACTAGAGAGAGCCCAAGACTCTTACTTCCTACTTCAGGGTTCTTTCATCTTATCCAAAAGTACCTCCTCTGTTAGAGTTTATTTCATCCTGTTATGGCTGAAGTCAGTGAATCAGGTTTCCAGTCTCATAAGCTTTAGGTAACAAGGAATTGGTTGATCCAATGGAAAGTTCGCTTAAAGGTGAGCTTGATAGGAATAAAGGAGGAAGACCACTCAGAGCAGAGGGGACAAATGAAGGAACTGGGTTCCAGAGGAGGTGCTGGGCACAGGAGGTAGAACAAAAAAAGAGTGTTCTACAAAGGGTTGGGGGCTACCCTGAGAAGGGAAATGGGAAGATAAGCATCATGACTTTCCTTCAGCTGAATCAGTCCCTGCTCAGCAGAAAAAAGAGGGCTCCATTTGGAATGAGAGGACATGAATATGTTCAAATCCCCTTTCTGTTATCTACCACCTGTGTGTGATCTTGGAGCAGTCACTTGCTATCTCTGAGCCTATGTTTCCTAATTTATAAAATAAGGATGTTCCAGTAAGAGACTTCCCAGCTCTACTTCAACAATCCAAATCTCCTCGATTCTTTGGGGCATACAGTGAGTTAGTACAGCCTATTCCTCTTAGGTACAGGTGACTAATTGGTGGACTGTGGTTATTTCTGTGGATCTGAAGGATAAACATGACAGGTTGATTAGTTCCTGGCTCTCCTCCCAGCACTGATTGGAAGGAAGCAAACAGGGGCCAGAGTTCTGGAATACACAGATTTTTGTCTGTGAATTTGACTCTTGAGAGTTGATGGATTCAAATGAGAAATGATTTTTTAAAGTTCACTGTTTAAGATATTACAGTACACACCACTAACCACTGGGATATCCAGCTATCCTCCTGCCAAGTTTCAGCTTTCTTCTCTCCTCTTAATGTCTTGCTTGTCTTTTGCCCCTATTTTTCACTAACATGTTTTTCTAGATCATTTTCTCTGTTCTTTTTCTGCACACTAGACAAAGTCTGTCTGTTTGGGTTTTCATGAGTTTCTCAGGTTTTTTTTTTTTCCCTCCTACTTTTACTGCTGTTGGTGTTGGCTGGCTTCAGTTGCTTGGGTGCTTGTAACTTCCTATTATTTTCCAGCTTTTTCCCCTGAAGTGTTATTCCCTTTCCTTTCCCCCCACTCACCCAAGTCCTCCTAGTCTCATCTACATCCTCACCTAAGTCCCTTTTCATCTCTGTGTTCTTGCTCCCTCCTTGTAAACCAAGTGAACAACAGGGCTACCAAGAAGGCAACTGGGGAGTGAGGCTGTGAGTCAGCATTCCTGAGACAAATGAAATTCCTCCCTGCTGGCTGCCTTGCCATTTGGCAATGGAGAAGGTTGGAGAGAATAAAGAAGTGGACAGGGAAAGGGTGAGATAAAAGGATAGGTAGAGAGGGAAAGGGAAAGACTGAAGCAATTTCACAGTGTCAGTCCAGCCAATGAAAAGGCCAAAGAAATAAGGGAGCATAAATCCAAGAACTCAAGCCTGACTTTCCAAAGCTGGTCATATCTGTACCAGCTAATTCTCACACTCATATAGATTGAGGTAATCCAGGCAGAGTTTTGGCATGACCAATCATAATTGAAATCTGGAACCTCTTTCAACCTTAAATTAGACAACAAGAAAATTTGTTTGACTTTCAGGGAAGAGGTATGGCCTCATGTAGCTCAAAGAGAGAAAGGCATTCCTTTTCTTAAGAGCAGGAAAAATCTTTGTCTGGGTCACATTAGAGTCAAAGAGAAGGAGGAGGTTTCCTTAAGTCTTTTTTTTTTCCCTTAATGTTTTTATTTGCTACAAAATAAGGCTCAGTGGTATAGGCGAGTGTAGAGGCTAGACCTGTAAGTGACTGTGGCATGGAAAAAAAAATTGGTTGTGAGCTCTGACTCCCTTTCTTAGAATCATGCTGCCACATCTGCTTCTCAAGGTTCCAGAGGATAACCCTGAGGTGTTGGAATGTCTCTTCTCAACTGGCGTCAATTGAGCCCCCACCATGTGCTACCCTCATTTTTAAGGTCAGTAGCATATGATTTAACACATCAATTAGCTTTTACAAAGGATTGTTTATTATTTATAGCTGCTCTTTTGTGGAAATTGGAAATGGAAGAGATGTCCATCAATCGGGGAATGGCTGAACAAATCATGGTATTTGATGGTGTTGGAATACTATTGTGCTATAAGAAATGATGAACAGGATGATTTCAGAAAGAGCTGGAAAGACCTACATGAACTGATGCAGAATGAAATGAGCAGAACCAGGAGACCATTGTACATAGTAACAGCAATATTATGGAATGATCAACTGTGATAGACTTAGCTACTCTCAGCAATACAATGATCCAGGAAAACTCCAAGGGACTTATGACAAAGAATGTTATCTACCTTCAGAGAAAGAACTGTTGGAGTCGGAATGCAGATCAAAGTATGCAGTTTTTCACTCTAGCTTATTTGGGTTGGGGGGGGCTTTGATTTTATATGATTATTCTCTTATAAAATCATCAATATGGAAATATATATTTGCATTATAATAGCTCTGTAACCCAGATTGAATTGCTTGCCAGCCCTGGGAGTGGGAAGAGAAGAGAGGGAGGGAAATAATTTGGATCACATAACTTCAGAAAACTTATGTGGAAATTTATTATTACATGCAATTGGTAAAATAAAATATCTTTATAATTAAAAATGGAATTTTTACTTCAAAGATGTGGCAATAACAAAGTACAATTTTTTTCCCCAATACATCAAGGCACACTTTCTTCTATACAATCTCCTGGTATCTGAGGGATAGCTCAGTTCCAATATAACATTGGTCCTACCAAGTTCATGTTCAGATGTGGACTGACTACCAGATGAGACCACAGCTCAGCTTGTATTGGCCTGGATATGGGTATAGATCACTCCTTGTTCCTAAGAAGACTGACAGAACAATGACCCTGTAACATTAAGATGAAAAGGCACCCTTTAGACCTTTCAGATCTCAAAAGATCAGAGACCTCATTCATTTCACCTAAAATGGGAAAGAATAAACACAGATGCTGAAGACTGAGAGTCTTTACTATGGTCCACACGACCTCTCCTCCCTTCTACTATCATCACTCACCAGATTCCAATGTCAAAAGAATTAAAACACCAAGAATATAGACTATCCACCTCCATCCCCCAAAAAAGCTCAGGTAAGAAACAGAACTCTGAAGTTGTCTTGAAGACAATTTTTGAAAAGCCACTGCACAGTTTCAACCTATAATTCCACTTAAGACTTTCTCTTCTCAAACTTCATCCCTTTGATCTTCAGTGGAGTGAAAAAAAAAAGTGAATTTGTACTCCTGTTCCACCTTCCCTCACTAGGAATGCATTTACATATCTCTGCAGCAACAGATGCATTTGGGATCCAGTGTTTCAACTGGCCCTACATTATGATCTTCAGAGAAGTTTTCAGAGATAGCAGGAGAGGAGCAAGGAGTCATGAGGCCAAAATGAACACTAGATTCTGGCCTCACTAGATTCACTCACATTTCCCCCTCTACTCCCAACCCCTGGAGATCAGTTTGGTCATTATTCCAAGTCATGTGACTCCCTTTGCTACTCCTTGTTCCTGGACTTGTCCTTCCTTAATCATTCACATATGGGGCTGATTATTGAACCCCCTGATTGTGTTTCTATTGCCGCCCAGTGCTGTTGTGTATCTGTTGCACATAAATATAGAAACCCATTTGGAGAGTGGCCTGCCTTGGCAGGGAAGCTCTTGGCAGTGCTGGCAGTTTTGCATATCTCTCTTATGAGTTATGGGTGGATAGGGACTGGGGCTCTGCCACCTATCCCCTAAGCCCTATGCTACTCCCAGGGAGAGTGACCCAGAAACTCCCCAGCTCCTCTCCCTTTTCCAGGAATAGAAGAACCAGTGGCCCCACAGACTGGAGAGGGGAAGGGAGAAAACACCATGCACATCTCTAGCCTCCTCCAAAGAATGTGTGTATGTGTGTGTGTGTGTGTGTGTGTGTGTGTGTGTGTGTGTTTAAAGAGTGAAGAAAAGTTTGCAAGCTGCTGTTCTTCGTTCATGGCAAAGCATTTGGAAAAACCTTCTTGGCATGGGCTAATGGCAGGACTACTCACTGGAAAGGGATTGGGTGCTGGACACAAACTAGGATAGTTTACAATGGAGTTCTCCTTCAGGAGAGGGGGAAGTGGGGAAAGAGGATAAAAGCAGGTGGAACCCCTCAGTACCCACAGAATGGGTCTGACTGGGTGAAGAGCAGGTCATGCTCCTAATGCATCTCTCTCTCTTCTTCCCTACCATCTCCACTTTGACTTTTCCTCCTCTTGCTATTTCCAAACACAATTCCACATCAAGTAAGGTCATTGAAAATGGGGATGAATAATCACTGAGAAGAATTCCCCTCTTTTAGCTCATATAGCCCTCCATGAATTCCATGTCCATGAGACCAAGTACTCTTTGGGTTGGGTTGGACTTGACACAGATCCCAGGGGAAAATAAAAGAACTTTAAAGCATCAATCCAGTCAATGGATACTTAATCAAATGGTTGAGAACTTGTTTTCTTTTAATATTTTGATAACTGTACTTCAATATGATTGGTTTCTTTTAAGTGTTCCCAATTTGTAGCTTTCCTTCTAATGTTGGTTGCATTTGTTTTATTTGTACAGAAACTTTTTAATTTAATATAATAAAATTATTCATTTTACATTTTGTAGTGTTCTATATTTCCTGATTGGTCTTAAATTCCTTCCTTTCCCATAGATCTGACAGGTATACTATTCTATGTTCACCTAATTTGTTTATGATTTTCCTCTTTATATTTAAGCCATTTATGTACTCTGAGTTAATCTTGATACTGGGTATAAAATATTGATCTAAGATCTCTGTTCCTTTCTGACCTCCCATGGTTCCTCATTTTTCTTTCCTAGAGCCTGGGATATCCTAATGGCTTTAGTATTTATATTAACTAATGGTATTTTAGCAAAGACACTTTTTTGAAGAGTCTGAGCACTCTGAGATTCAGGGACAATAGGAAGATACTATTTAGTGCATCCATCCATCCATCTATCCATACAGTCTTATGAGGGGATTGGACTAGAAAATCTCTTCACCTCTAAGTATCTGACCCTTCATCTTTGCTCCTAAATATTTATTGTCTAGAGTGAAGAGGAGAAAGAGGAATATAAAAGGCATGTTCCCTGCCTTCAAGAAGCTTACAATCTTGTTGAGCACACAAGTTATAATACAGAGAGGTAACATGTTGGAATTAGAACCAGGGAAACTTGTGTTTGAATCTTCCTTCTGATAGTTACTTAGCTGTATGATGTTGGATATATCATTTTACTCCACTCAACTTCATTTTCCTTACCTGTGAGACAGAGATATCTGTAGTGTCCAGTTCATGGGGTGGTTATGATGATAAAATATAATACATTCATGAAATGTTTTATAAACTCTAAAACTATAATGGGGAAATGAGTACCTACTTCTTAGAACATGTGTAGATTTGACCTTCTTGGTTGGTTATATAGCAGACATGCAATAGTCTCTGCCTGCTGCCAATCCAATATATGGAACTTTTGGAGCTAGTTTTGGCCATGAGCAAGTACATGATGATGAATTCTCCTGGGTGGCTAAGAAGACAAAAGGTCTAATGACTTAGTAGAGTATGAGGCAGAACTGAGTCTATTGTTGGGTTCACTCATTCAGTTGTGTCTTACTCTTTGTGACACTATGAATCATAACTATCCAAGGATACTGAAATGGTTTGACAATTCCTTTTATCAGAATGGAGTGTATTGAACTCTTTCTTTCTCGCTTCTTTTGTGCTGCCATGTATCGATAAACACATGGCACCTCTTTATCTTTTTTCTGTTGTGTTCATTCTTTCCTGATACTAGAAAATTAGTATCTAAAGAAGGAATGGACCAGGTTAGCATCTTGTGAACTTACAAATGTCAAGGTGAATCCTCACTGGCCCAACAACTAGTATTAGTAGCAGCAGAGTCCATTGATAGCCCCAGTGGCCAAGTCCAGTAAAGAGTCTCTCAGCAGACAAGCAATCTACTTGATCAAGCTTGACAGTCGACTAAGCCATTAGGACTTCCTGACTCCAGGACCAATACTCTACCTATTGCTCTACCTAGTCACTTCCAAGATTGGAGATGATCAACCTGAGGTCTATCCTTTTATAAATAGTTCTAGTTTCCCCCCACTCACAATCACAGATTTAGATCCGAAAAGGCTCTTAGCAGTCATCTAGTCCAGATTCATCTTTTTTACAGATTAGGAAAATACGTCCAAAGTGACAGGATGACTAAGTATGAGTCAAATGACTTGGGATTATAAATATAGTACTTGAAGGGACCTCATAAGTCAATCTCTTCATTTTACAAGTGAAGGAAATTAAGGGCCTTGTCCTATGTCCTACATGTAGTATGGAAAGAATCAAGATTTGAATGCATTTCCTTTGACTCCAAACTCAATGCTCTTTCCACTGTATGCTTTTGCCTGCAAGGTCTCTATAATAAATAGCAGAGTTAGGATTCAGATCCAAATCATCTAAATATAGATGCAGTGCTCTGTCCACTATGACACAACTTCTCCTAAATTTATTTGTCTATACCCTAGTCTCCAGAACTTAGAAATGACCAGTTTTGAAATAGTCTATGTCCTATAGTGACCTGAGAAGCTCAGGCTCAAAAATGATGTCTCCATTTCCTCATTATCTGAGCAAATGCTTCTTTTCTTTTCTTTGAGTTTCTCTGAAGTCGGGGAGTCTATTAGTAAAACTGTCAATTAATAAATCAATAATTATTAATAACTAATATTAGTTGTTATTGGTTAATATTAATAATTAATTGTGAAAAAGGAAAAAGGTTTGATTTTGTAAAAAGCCCTTTTAAATTGTGTATCTAGGCAAAAATGATGGTTCCATTTTCAATATTTTATCCCATCTGAATTTGAAGAGTTGGTTGAGTTTTGCCAGGGCTGTTTTCTTTCTCTTCCTTACTATAGATCTTGACCTCTTTACTCCTTCCTCTGTCTGTTCCTTTCTCATTCTCTGGGTTTCTATCTCTTTTGCTATTAACATAAACTCCTCTGTTTGACATTTAAAACCCTTAACAACTTGAATGCATCTTACCTTCCAAGCAATATTATACATTACTCAAGCATGGCATCTCTCATATTCGTGCTTTTGTAATGTTTGTCTCCACTATCTGGAATGGATTCCCTACTTTCTACAAGAAATCTTTCCCAATCTCCCCCGGATATCAGTGCCTCCTATGCCAACATTTTCTAAAACAAGATTAAATAATTACTATTAATGCAAATTGAATTCTAAATATCTAAGAGTTCCATTTTGGAGCCTTGGATTAGAATATTTTACCATGTATTATTGTCTGTTGGACAAAATATTTAATCTCTCTGGAACTTGAATTCCTCATCAGGAAAATGGGGGAAGAAGGGGAGGGTAAACTAGATCATCACTAAGGTTCCTTATTAATCTAAATTCTTGCCACCATACATCTATCTCTCTCTCTGTTTCAGTCTGACCTCAATCCTTCTTTCTCTGACTTTCTTCTCCTTTTCTCAAGAATTTGCCTTGCTGTGACTCTGTGCTTCGTACAGCTCTATTTCAGGAAAAAAGAAAAAGCAATGTTCCTAAAATCAGCAGCCTCTAAGAACCACTGGGGATTTGTCTTGGATCTGACTGGGACCTCTGGTCTCAAGACATGAATTATAGACTCAGCACTTTCTCAAGGCCTCAGGGCCATTCCAGCTGAATCCAAGGGTCCTGAAACAGGTCCCTATTGCCTCCCAAAAATCTGTTGTGAACACACACACATATTTCCAAATCAACATCTTTGGAAAAGTCCTATTTAACTTGGCCTCTCAAATTTTCTCTCAACAAACTTCGTTAATCATTTGATTAGCTTTCTCTCCTCTTAGCTTTCTCTCTCTGTCTCTCTCTCTCTCTGTCTTTCTCTCTCTGTCTCTCTCTCTGTCTCTCTGTCTCTCTGTCTCTGTCTCTCTCTTTCTGTCTCTGTCTCTCTCTCTCTGTCTCTCTGTCTCTGTCTCTCTCTCTCTGTCTCTCTGTCTCTGTCTGTCTCTCTCTCTCCTGAATTCATTCCAAATGAGGGGATACAGGCCAGCAGCTTAACAAGATTAGTCAAATATTAGTTATTATTTGATGTGGGATCTTGGGCAATCCAACCAGCTTAAGCACAGATGAAACTGCTGTATATCAGGCAAATTATCCTTGCAGTGGGTGGGGTCATCTCTTTCATGAAGCATTCCCCAAAGAAACCCACCCAACTCTAGGCACCATAAATCCTTTCAGCCCTCTCTTTTCCATTGTAGATCATCTCTTTTCAACAAAAGCCTTAGTGTTCAAAGATGAACAGAGCTACTGAAAGCTATGCTTGTCAGGACATTTTGTCACGTATATTCTTTTGTAGTGTTCCAGCCAGTCTGACTTATTTTCTATATTCGTGGAGTATCAATATGTTTGCTGAAGTCCCCTAGTACAAGAACAGGACTAGGAGAGGAGAAAGAGACTGTGAGGCAGGCACTAAACTCATTGAGGAAAGAATGAGAGCACTCTGAAGAGTGGTAGACAATAGGCACCAGACTTTTTATTGTGTGGAGATGAGTGAAACTCAAAAAAAAAAAGAAAAAAAAGAGTTGACTCAGTGATGGAGATGAGAGAGAGCCTAGATGCCATAATGGAGAGCAAGTAATATTCTAACTTCCCCACCTCAACCAATGAATAGAGGTTGATGAGTGAAGGTGCAACCAGTGCTGAAAAGGGTGGACAAGGAGGCTGTGTCATCAGAAGGTAACCAGATCTCAGTGATAGTGGAAGGACTAAAAAAAGGGAGAAAGATTTAAATTGGAAGCAATTTTATTGCCCATAGAGTACATATCCCTTCCATAGATCATTGATTTAAAGCTAGAATGGCCCATATAGGTAACCTAGTCCAACCCTCTGAGTTTATAGATGAGATATAATAAGGCTCAGAAAGATTAATTGGTTGCTCATAGTAATGCAACAAGTGGGAGAGCTGTGATTAAAACCCCAGCCCTGAGATTCTATAACACATTGCCTCCTATCCTGTCCCAGCAATGCTTTCCAATGTCTCATTAATTTTAGGGTCAGAAAGATTTTCTGATCATTGTACCGTAATCTTTCTTACTAGATTTACAATACATAATCTCATTTAATACTTTTTCTTTGGTGCCACTTGTTCATTCATTCAACAAATATTTGTTCAAATACTTACACTATGGTAGGAAAAATGTGTAATATTCCCCCTGTTCTCTTACTTTGGGGATTTGAAGGGAGTCATTTTTATATCTTCTAAAGTAGAACCTGTATGATCACCTATCAGGGATATTGCTGGGTGGATCCATGATGATAACTGAGAAAACAACAGAGAGAAAGAAGAGATGATCAATTCTTAGTTTGCTTCTGAATTCTCTGCCAAGAAGAAAGACTTCTGAACTGGAAATGATATAACAAAAATGGCTGATAGGGAGCTAAGGGGTAAAATTCAAATTTAGTATCAGATAAGTACTAGCAGTGAACCTCTGGGCAAGTCACTTAACTTCTGTCAGTTTTCCTCATCAGTAAAATTGGGCTGATAATAGCATCTACCTCCCAGGGTTATTGTGAGGATAAAATAAAATAATCAGACAACTAAGTGGCATGGTGTATAGAGTAACTGGCCTGGAGCCAGGAAGGCTCATCTACCAGAGTTCAAATACCCTATTTATCTCAATTTCCCCATCTGTAAAATGAATTGGAGAAGGAAATGGCAAACCACTTCAGTATCTTTGCCAAGAAAACCCCAAATGGGGTCACAAAGATTAGGACAAGATTGAAAAATTGAGCAACAACAAAAAAAATAAGTTAATATTTATAAAGTATTTTATAAAGCATAAAGTGATATATGTGGTATGATCATAATCATTATTATTATTATTATAAAAAATAAGGACATAGTAAGAGAGTGCCAAACTACCTTTGATGCGTTCAAGTCAAGTGGTTTCAATAAACTACATTTTCATGCACTAAAAAAAAAAATCTGGCAGATGTAGTTTCTGAGCCATTGTCAGTAATATTAAAAAATCACGAAGACGTCCAGATCATGGGACCAATAAAATGGTAAATTAGACATTTGTCCCAATTCCCATTAACTGAAAATTCCCCTTCCAAGAGTAACTGTAGGCCAAATGTAGGATAATTATAGCTAAGTGCACCGGACACGAAAATAAAGAAACACCAAAAGGTAAAATTCTTATGAATTAAAACCAGGAATAGCTAATATTTAAAGCTTTGGCTCAGCATTTATGCTTTCATACTCAGCAAGCATCTATGCTTCTGTTTGAGGTGCACAAATTCCATATGTGGGCTTGTGTTTGAGGTCCATATTAGGATTCTATCTTGCTGCAGATCCATTGCCAGTACATTTTACCCATTCTCTCACCCCACGACTGGTACATATTGATTCTGCCTAGACTGTAACATGAAATGGGAGTACAGAGTATGCTGCCTTTGGATGATTGAGGTTCCTATATTAAGACCTGCCAAAGCTTAAGGGGCTTTGTCCAGAATATCCTTCCCTTGTCCCTAACCCTGAAAAAAAAGTGGCAGATGGCTGTTCAACCTATCAAAGAAGAAAATGAAAAAAAGGAGAACTTGAGCAAAGTCTTAGATCTGAAAAATTTAAAAAGTTGAAACCCAGTAAAGCTACCCTTTTGTTCCTAGTGACTACTTGGGGCTGGGAATGGGGACAATGAATACTAAATTCCCCAATTTGGGAAAGTGCTTAGGAAGCTTTATGACCCTTCCCTGGGGATATACCTGCCAGAAAAAGGGGAGATAGCAGAAAGTAAGTGAAAGCAGAATATATCAGGGAGAAGGTTGAAACATTGACACTTCAAAGAGGAAGATAAATCAATAAAAACATATAGTTTAAGCAGATCCATCAATATGGATGATCCCAAAACTAAAGGGATGAGTACTAAATCTTCAAAGATATTCCAAATAAAAATTCTAAATTTGGATTGCAGATATAAATATTAAGAAACAAATAAAAGTCGATCAATGAAACACAAAATCCTTTTGAATCCCAAGAGAAAATAGAATAACAAAGACCACAATCATTCAAAAGAGAAATGATCCTTAAGAGAAGAAAATGTGAATTTATTGGAATTGGAAGAAGTTGTAACTCTCAGTGATTATATAGTAAATTCTATTAGCAGATAAACAAAGGCAATTCATTGTAGAGAGTTTCTACAAAAAAAAATAAAAGAGATTAATAGATATGGAAAACAAAAACATGTAAGTAGAGAAAAATCTTGCAAAAGGTGAAGCAAAATACAATAGTGTAAATAAAACAAACACATGAACCTGATCCACTGACCTTGAAGACAGGATGAGAAGAGAAAATTTAAGTATCACACGTCCCCAGAAGAACATAATATTTTTCTTTGAGTTGGACTTATGGAACCTGATCTCTGTTACTCTATGAGCAGTTGATCCCCTGGAATGGATGTCCGATCGTAGGAGCCTAATATTCAGTGTTCAGAAGAGAACAAGATCTGTGCTGAAGTCAAATGTCCCCCAGCAATCTTTCCTCTCCCATCAAAGATGACCAACCAGGCATCAACAATACAATATATATTTAAAAACCTAAATATCCCAATGCAAAATAATAATAATAATAATAATCAACATGCAAAACAAGAAATCTTCCCAGAACTTCCAGATATAGAAAACAATGCCTCAAACAAAAGCAATCCAGAAATCCTTTCTCTCCCCCAGCCAAAACAAAACAAAAACACATTTCAGATTCAAAGATATATAGTTGTTCTGTTTAGCATTTCCAACTACAATCAGTTCTGCAAGGGTCCAGGATAAAGATAGTTAAATATAAAGAAAAAAAATTAAAATAATATTATTTTGCACCCACTAGAAACTGCAGAAAGGAATGAAATAGAATATCCCAAAAAGAAAAGGGGCTTAAACTACAACACAAAATGTCATAACCCTCAATACAGAACCTCTTCATCAAAAACAGTAAGATGTATATTCAACAAAATTAAGGTATTGGAATCACTCGAAAAAAATACAAATATGAGCAGAATATTTGCCTTCCAATTATCAGAACCCAGAAAAATAATTCAGTATAATAATCAAGAAAGGAAAAAAATGAAATAAATTATCTCATTTTTTAAAGCTTACAGTTTGGGGTAGGAGAGGTTAAGAGAAAGACTATCCCATGGGGTAAAAAGAAAGTGGCATAATAAAGACATTTTTATTTATTTTTTGATGACTAGCTTTTACTTTTTTTAATTTCATTTTTTTAGAATATTTTTCTATGGTTACATGATTCATGTTCTTTTCCTTCCCCGCTAAACCCCCCACCCCATAGCCGATGCACAATTCCACTGGGTTTTACATGTATCATTGATTAAGACCTATTTCCATATTATTGATAGTTGCACTAGGGTGATCATTTAGAGTCTACATCCCCAATCATACTCCCATCAATCCATGTGTTCAAGCAGTTGTTTTTCTTCTGTGTTTCTACTCCCACAGTTCTTACTCTGAATGTGGATAGCATTAATAAATAAAATTTTAAAAGAAAACAAAGATATAACATTGTTAATAAGATTCAAAAAAAATAGTAGTGAAGGAGTAGAATTGAAGCAGTTTCCTACAGGTGAATTCAAGGCATTTTGTGGGAGAAAATTACTCATTGGAAAAGCACCTAAATGAGGAAAGTGGAGGTGGGGGTCAGAAAAAAAAGGCTAATGTAGCTTTATGAAGTCCTTGGGTGAAAAGCAAAGGGGAGACAACTCTAGTAATATGTCAGAGATACTGTCAGAGAATAAAAGAGGCATGAGAAGAGAGGAATTGGCACTAGAAAAATGAACCCAGGGAAAACCTCCAACCATTGTGGAGAGAGTATCTCACTGAGGACTGTTTTCAGTAGGGAAGAAGCATAGTCTGCAATAGCAAATAGAATTCAATCAGGAAGCAGGGTAACATATTGGGAATGTTGTGTCTCCATGGATATCTTACTGAACTGAGGAAAGAGATATGTGAATTTTCAATGCAGTTGAAAGTCAGAATATTGGGAAAAACATAAAATAGCAGGACCAATGGGATGGGCAATAATGGGAAAAGGCAGGGGGATATGATTGCACTGCACAATGCAGGACAAGATAAATTCTACCGCACAAGGCACTGTTTCTATCTACATTACCTCACTCTTGAAATGATAAAGCTAAAAATGATGGACAAGAGGAAAGAGCGATAGTGGAGCAAACTATTAAAAATAATGTAGCACTTGTTTAGAAGATGGAGCTCAAAAAGGTACCTCAAAAGTTTTTATTCTACCAGGAACTAAAAAGTATTACAGAAGAAATAAAGATATAGACTCTGACTCAGAGAATAAAACTTCAGAATAGATAGGAAGGAAATAGAATTAATAAGAGAACAAAGAAGTTACTCTTAGAAAAATGTGCAAAAAAAAAAGAACCTAACAAAGTAAGTTGGGAGGGGGAGAGAATAAAAGGAAAGATTTTAAACTAAATACTTTTTAAAGAAATAAAAATAAACAGATGTAAATGAATTAATGAACAAATTAATAAATAAAACCCCCAAAGTAGGGGGAAAGTTGACCACTGGAAGTGGAAATACAGGTGGTCACGTGAATACCCTATGAAAAAAAGGTTGCATTGAAGAAGTTTAAGGAAAACTGATGATAAAGGCCAAATATTAATTTATTTAGCCATTCCCCAATTGATAAGCATTCACTCAATTTCCAGTTCTTTGCTACCACAAAGAGAGGTGCTATAAATATAAATATTTTGGAACATATCAATTCTTTTCTCTGGGCATAATTCAAATTTGCTTTCCAAATGGTTGAATCAGTTCACAATGCCACCAACAATGTATTAGTGGCAACATTCATTTATGATACTTTAAAAAAACTACACAGTATAAGCATAGGGGAATCTTTTTAAATATGATAAAAATATGTTTTTCTCTGATGAAAAGCTATTGTCATGTGCAATGGGGAAAGACCAGAATCTTTGCTAGTAAATAAAAAAATAAAGTTAAGATCTTTCCTTTCCTTGCTATTATTCAACATAGTTGTAGAATTGCTAACAATAGCAATAAGACAAGATAAAGAAAAGGTATAATTACGGGTAAAGAGGAGATGAAATTATCCCCATTTGTTGATGGCATTTTGACTCAGAAAATTCAAGAAAATAAGCAAAGAAACTTGTTTAAACAATAGCTTAAGCATAGTTCCAGGGTACAAAATAAAACTAAAGAAATCAACAGTATTTATATATGACAATAACTAAGTTCAGTAGGCAAAAAATAGGGAAAAATCCCATTCAAAACTGCTATAGAATGTATAAAATGTCAGAGTTAATATAGCACAGTGCACCTAATACTTAGATAAAATTAGAAAATGCTTCTTAAAGAAAAACTTAAATAATTGGAAAGATGTTCAGTCGTAATGGCTGAACCTTGTCTAAACTGTTGAAATAACAGTCCCACCCAAGTAATAATATAAAATATAATAGAAATAATAGAAAGTTAATTCGTGAATGTATCACAATTCCAAACAAATTACCAAAGGAATACTTTACAGAGCTGTACAGAATAAAACCAAAACTTATTTAGAGGATCAAAAGATCTATGATATTAAGGAAAAAATAAAGAAAAAGGTAGCAATAAAGGGAAAATGTTATTGTTCAGTCATTTTTCAGTCATGTCTCACTCTTTGTGACTACATTTGGGGTTTTCTTGGCAAAAATAATAGTTTGCCATTTCTTTAACTTTCATAACTCAAAGTCAGTATTGGTTAAAAATAGAAAAGTAAACCAAAAGAACAAAATAGATAAAGTCAAAAAAATTTTTTTAATTATTGAACTCCAACACTCAGTATTTGATAGATCCATAAACAAAGAATTCTCCATTTGACTAGAGTTTGCGTTTTGGGAAAGTTTGAGAGCAGTCTAAGAGAAATAAGGTCATGGTCATGATAGTATGTATTTAATATTAGTTCTCACTATCTGTTGTATTCTGTCCTTGTCAGGTCTCATCAGGAATGTTGCATTTGGTTCTAGGTGCCAAAATTTAAGGAGAACATTAAAAAGCTAGAGAGTATCCAGAGGTCGGCAGTCAGAAAAGCAAAGGACCTTAAGAGTATTATCAGATGAGGATTGTTTGGATATACTAGGGATGTTTAGCTTGGGAAAGAGAAGACTTGAGAGAAACAGAATAGTTATCTTCAAATATTTAAAGTGCTATTATCTTGAGGGAAGAAATAGATTTGTCCTCTTTGGGTCACAGAGGGCAAAAATGGATAAAAGTTTCAAACAGATCAATTTGGACTTGATGTCCAGTTAATAATAATAATAATTTAAATTGTTCAAAGGTGAAATGGGCTGTCTTTCTCCAGAGGTCTTCAAACAGAAACTGAATGAATATTTGTTGTGTATGTTATTGTAGGGATTCCTTTTGTATATAGATTGGACTAGATAGTCATTGAGGTCCCTCTTCCAGTTCTCAAATTCAGTGAGATTCTTCTGTCAGGAGGGAAATCAAGCTGGATAATCTCAAAGGTCCCCTTTTAATTCTACAATTTCATGGTTCCATGATTTTGTAATTCTTTCTTTCCTCTATAAGTCTTTCTTCATGGCAAATGTCTGTCATTTCCATTATTCTTTAGGCCTCAGAAGCTGTGTTCCTCAAAGCACTATAACAAGAAGTATGACTTATTTTTTCCCACATCCTAAATGGCTTGGGTATTTTCAAGTTGCTTTGTCTCCTACAAAGTGAAGGTGGCCAACTGTCATCCTTCAAGGAGAGAGAAAAAGAAAAAATGCATTTATAGCATGATTTTGGTAAGACACCAGGAGAGTAGGGCACTAGAATACTTGGGGGACAATGAGGTCTCTTTCCTTGGAGATCTTTAAGAATGGGAGAAATTCCTAAGGTTAGCTAGGGTTGGTGATTTATGGAGACAGAGACTGGCCTTAGTGACCTTTAAAGCTTCTTTATAGACTTGTGTTTTCAGAATTCAGTTGGAGGAAGGAAATTTACACTTCTGACCTACTCAGAGAATACCATTCTTAAGGAAATAGATTTTTAATTTTTTTAAAAGAAATAGATCCTAGAAGGAAAAAAATAATTCTATTCAATTAGGAGAGAGAATACTTTTCTAATTCTTTGATTACAGGATGACTTTCGACCTTCTGAGATTCCTAGATGGTCCTCTTTTCTTATTTCCATTTTCATTTTAAAATTGTTTCCCTCTTACCTTTCCATTTATCTCCCAATAATGCTGGAAAATGAAGTCTCTCTACAGTGAAACCAAAACATGTGAGGAATTTGTCTTCCTCAGCCAATTTTTCAAGATCTATACAGTTGACTCCACTACTCAATAAATTCCAGTGGTTGTTATTAACACTAGGGTAATTCAATTATAAACACATATTTTGGCACTTAAAGCTCCTCACAGCCTTGCCTCTTCCTACCTCTTCAGGATTCTCATCCATTACTCACCTCTACTCTTCTCACCTCTACTCTACTCATTACTCACACTCTACAATGTAGTCATTTGGGTATATTTGCAGATGCTCACATATAATATCTATTTCCCATCTTCATATCTTTGTTCATGCTGAGAACTCATATGCACAAGTGTACACACATGCACACACACACCTATAATGCTTTCTCTCTTCACCCCTGATTCTTTAAAAAAAAAAAAAAACCCTTACCTTCCATCTTAGAATCAATACCGAATATTGGTTTCAAGGGAAAAGAGAAGTAAAGGCTAGGCAATGGGAGTTAAGTGACTTGCCCAAGGTCACAGAGCTAGGAAGTAACTGAGGTCAAATTTGAACCCAGGACCTCCCATCTCTGGACTGGTTTTCAGTCTACTGAGTCATCTAACTGCCCGCTTTATCACTGTTTTTTGAAATCCATTAGAACCAAAATTCAGCTCAAGGAACATATTTTACATGAGAGCTTTTCTGACCTAGTCAGCTGATAGTGCCCTCTCTTACCAAACTACATTATAGTATTCATTTTGGATATATTCTGTAGGAATGTACAAGTAGAGCTCCTACATCTATGAACGTATTGTCTCTCCTGCTAGAATATAAGTCCTAAAGAGCAGGGACTATTTTGATTTTGTCTCGGTATCACCAGCACTTTGCACGTTGCCTGGTACATAAGAGGCACCAAATGAATGCTTGTTGGATGATGAATTGATACTGCCAAACTCTATCTCTTCAGCTCTGGATTTCTTTGACTACTTAGATCCCATGCTGTTCCTGTAAGCATGGCTTGAGTGAGAGCAAAGACTGTGTGGCACCATGTTTTCCTGAAAGAGAATCACTCAGGTCACTGACCACTCCTGACCAAAGCACTTCTTTTTCCATCCCCCAACTCTGTGTTTTCCAGTCTCCAAACAGAGAGAAAATACTCCAGAGAAAAGACTTTCAAAATGAGCCAGTGGGGCCAGAAACCCAGTTGACATGTTGTTTTAGGAGAGCTTGTGCTTTTCTCACAGAATAGTCCTATCTCTGCTCAACACTTTGCAAGCTATAAAAATAAGAAAGAACACCACCAGGGGACCACATGTCAAAATGTTATCACCTATACTTACACATCATAGTCTGACTCCCATCAACACTAATCCCTTTCTTCCCACCCCCTATAACCCTTTCTCCCCCTTTGCTGTTCCTTGCCCTTCCAGCCCTGCTCCAGCTGTCTGAAACCAATTCTGTTGATTCTAATCATCTCTCACTTGGGGTCTGTAATCCCTGTTGGTCCTGCCCTATGCCCTCCCTTCCCCCAATGGCCTCTCACCCAATTCATTTTCCTCCTGGCACCCACTGAGATTTTCCACCACCCGTCCCTGGACTGGGTCCCACCCATCTCCCCAAGGAATCTTCACCCTCCACTTCATCTGTCTCTTTCATTCTCCTCATGCTGTAACTGGATTTCCCAGCTTTATTTCTGGATTCTTTCCACCACTCTTTTGGTTTGCTTGGTTATTACCCCTGCCTGTGTCTTTTATCCATCTGGTCTCTGATGGAAGGGCCAAATCTCTAAAATACTCTGATTTTGCATGAGGAGATATTGAAGAACTTCCCTAGGAAATGGAGCCTATGGCTATCCTCTTCCTCTCAGTCTCACAGCTGTTGTTGTTTTTTAATGGCCCCTAAAAGCATGGATTGGTGACAAAACAGGAGGGATAAAGCCAAATCCCTCCATCTTGATCTCTATATGCAACTCAATTCCCATCTTTCTCTTCCTTTTTTATTTCTCAGGCAATTTCTCAAATTATCTCCCTAAGCCAATGTGTTTGACTTTGATTCCTGGAAAAGTTAAAGAATGTAATATTAAAGGTATGGTATATAAACATCTAGAGAAGGAAACAGTGATCACTAATAGCCAACATGGCTTCATCAAGAATGGGTCATACAAGAATAACCAATTTTTGAAACATACTTATTAGTCAATAGAATGCTAGATAATTTAACAACTTCACAAAAATAAAGTTTCTATTGCTATCCTTGTGAACAAGGTGGAGAGCCATGGAATATATAATAGTGTATTTAAATAGGTCCCGAATGAGTTGAACGATTAGATCCATCACACAAGTAGTCATTAGTGGCTCTGTGTCAACTTGGAAGAAGGTCTCCAGTGGAGTGCTACAAAGATCTGAATTTGGCCCTGTGCTATTTAACATTTATATCAATTACTTGGATGAAGGCACAAATTGTATGCTTATCAAGTTTGCAGATGACACCAAGCTGAGAGGGATAACGAATTCATTGGATAATAGTTAGGACCCCAAATCTCAAGATGCTAGATTGTTGGGCCAAAACCAATAAGAAGGAACATATATTTTATGTAATATGTACACATGTATTCATATAATGTGTTCATATTATATATGTACAAGTAGAAGTATATATCTCTATGTAGATTTATAGAGATGGTCCTAAAGTTGGGCTCAGAAAACTGACTCCATAATTACAAAATAGAAGAAATGTGGCAAGAGAATGATTTGCCTAAAAAAGGTCTCACTTTTCAGGAAATTTCAAATTTGATAGGAGTCAACAGTAGGCTATAGCAACTTTATGCTATAGTAATGTAATGCAATAGTAAGCTGAGTTGAAAGGTGCAGTGACAATCATGCTGAGCTATGATCTATTGGAGATCAATGGAGTATAAAAGGTTGATGAGAGAGGCAAAAATCAACTTAATGAACATATAAGGAAAGGAGATTTTTAGATTTTTATTTTATCTCCCCATTGGGAGAGATATGACCAATTCCAGGAATACCTCATTAAGAGGACTGTATTTCCAATATTTCCAGGGTCTAGATTTTTGCTTAGCCTCCCAATTGGGGTTTTTCATTGGACAAGTCAGTGAACAAACTTTAGCAGAATGGAGAGCATGCCTTGGTCCCAGTGGGGAAAAATATATGTATCTACACAGCCTTTTATGCTCCATGATATCCTTGGAGAAGGAAGAGACCAGGTCCATTTCAATTGAACATGTTCCACTCACAAGGCCTGATAAGTGTCACCAAGGAACCAATAAGAATCCTCTTAATCATGTGAGTTCTCAATGGAGCCTCACCTTGATAGGAAGGGAAAAGTTCCTGGACCACAAGTTCCTGGGCTTAGCTATAGAGAATCAATGGTATGAGCTCTCAGTCTGAAAGATAGTAACAATGGAGAGGACCAAGTTATGGGAGTTATGGAAACCTCAACATTCTGGATGGATATGGTAAATTCCTGGAAACCTAGACATCTGGACAACCACCAAGAGTTCCTGGAATGAGGATGAAGCATGTGGTTTCAAAACTGGAGCAGCAGCAGCAATGAAGAATTCAGCCACAGCACAGGGGATCAAAAATCTGGATTTTCCCTCTGGTGCTACTGTGATTAGTTACCCAGAAAATGAGGATGGGGAAAGGAGTTATATATTTAGATATCCTAAGCTAATTTCCTTTCTAAGGAAAATCCAAGACTTTCACATTGTATAATGAGCTTAGGTCTTCAGAAGTAAAAGTGAGGCTCAATGAAATGTTTAATGTTTGTTTCCTCTCCATGAAAATTGCAAAACACTGCAGTGATGTAGAACCTTTTAGAGACTGCATGCTATGCCATGCCCCCTACCCCTATGCCCCACCTTGTGCCCCCACACAGAGGAGGAAGAAAGCTTTCCCACTGGGCTGCTGAGCAGAGGGGCAGGTGAAGTAAGGAATGTCCTCAGCATCCATAAAGAGGGAAAGGGGAGTGGCTGGAGCATTCTGCTCACCACCAGCTCTGCAGCCTATGAACCACCCACTTTACCTCCTGCATGCTACCATTGGGCTGCTGGGCAGAGAGGTGGATGATGTTAAAAAATGTCATCAGGAGCAGTAGAGAGGGGGAAGGAAACAGTTCTGCCAAGTCCCTCTGCCTTTCTAGTAATGAACTCTGGTGGGCAACAGCACAGTGTGCCCACAGAGAGCACTCTGCATGCCATCTTTGGTATGCATGCCATAGGTTTCCCATCATGGACTTAGGGTAATACTATAAATCTGGAATACTCCTATGTCACTAGAGTAGAAAATGGTAACCATCAGCAATAGGAGGAGAATTGTATAGGATATTTATGGGCTGCTTTAGATCCGTTATGTTGTGTGAAGTGAAATAAAGGCTATTCTTTGATATATTTGATACACATTGTTACCATGAATACTTCCAAGGTAAGTTCCAAGGAACTAGGGACCAAATTTTATCCACATCTTAAGAAGAAGGAAGGAAGAAGGGAAAAGACTTAAAGGAAAGGAGAATGAGGAGAAGGAAAAAGAAGAAAGAGGAAATGAGGAGGAGGAGAAAGAGAAGGAGGAGGAGGAGGAGGAGAAGGAGGAGAAGGAGAAGGAGAAGAAGGAGAAAGGGAAGAAGAAGAAGAAGAAGAAGAAGAAGAAGAAGAAGAAGAAGAAGAAGAAGAAGAAGAAGAAGAAGAAGAAGAAGAAGAAGAAGAAGAAGAAGAG
>NC_058132.1:613544848-613546302 GCF_016433145.1 Gracilinanus agilis | reverse complement strand
GAGGAGGAGGAGGAGGAGGAGAAGAAGGAGAAGAAGGAGAAGGAGGAGGAGAAGGAGAAGGAGGAGGAGAAGGAGAAAGGGAAGAAGAAGAAAAAGAGGAGGAGGAGGAGGAGGAGAAGGAGGAGGAGGAGGAGGAGAAGGAGGAGGAGGAGGAGGAGGAATGACTAGTGCAACAAATGACCAAAGAGTTCCCTAGCCATCTTTAATATCAAATAATATTTCTTCAACATCTTTTTGCTCTCCTTCCTTCCATTCAGTCTGAACTATTCTGGAAGCGGGGTCTAGGGTGAGATGACCTCCTGCCTCCTGAAGATGGTTTGATTTTCCACAGTTCAAACAAAGGAGGCTATGGCTAGAACCCAGCCTCCCCAGCCCTCTTGGGAGAGTTCTGATTCACTCCAACCAGTTGGTTCCAGTTTGGGGTATAAGGATTCACATCAAGTCTGATATCTCACAGCAGCTGCTGCTGCTGCTACCTGATGCTTGAGGGGAAACAGCCAGTTTTCCCCTCCTCCCCCACCCCAAAAGGCAAAAGGAAAATATAAATAAAAGGGAAACTTGCACCTGGCAAATTCTACAAACCAGAGGAAAACTTTCCTTCCCCAGCCAGCTGGTATTTCCCCACCCACCCCCAGGCCTGGCCCCTGGCAGCAGGGTAGAGCTCTGGACTGATTGTTATCCTTGGGAGGATTTCTGCAGATGTATTTTGATAAAACCCTAATCCCCCAACCCAACCTCCCTACCACTACGTGTGTGTGTGTGTGTGTGTGTGTGTGTGTGTTTGGGTAAAGTAAGGGTGGGGTCAGAGATAGGAGGCTGTTTTCCTATTAGCAAAAACCTGGCTTTGTTGAGTGAAAGAACTCCCTGGGCCCTACTATTGGAAGACAGGTAGAGTCCATCAGAGAAAGGCTCACTTGTCTGGCCTCCAGACATTTTGAAACATGAACTGTGGGAGGTTAGAGAATTGTATGTGGTAAGAGTGAGTTTATATACATAAAAATACATATATATATTCCATATACATACATATATGTATAAAAATATGTGTGTGTGTATATATATATATATATACATGTCTCCAAATAACTTTTTTACTAGGTATTAATAGAAAATAGGTTTCCTTTTTGTTCCTCTACTACCTCTACTCAGTAGGCAACATGGTTCAGTGGAAAGGATACTGTCTCTAGAGATAGATGACTTGAGTTCCTAAGGCTTGCTAAATGTATGACCTTTGAAAAAAATCTTCCTGGGCCTCAGTTTCCTCATCTGTAAGATGGGATTGGACTAGATGGTTACTAAGGTCCCTAACATCTATGCTATGAATCTCCTAGTGTCTGTCTGTCTGTCTGTCTGTCTGTCTGTCTGTCTGTCTCTGTCTGTCTCTGTCTGTCTCTGTCTCTCTGTCTCTGTCTCTCTGTCTCTGTCTCTCTGTCTCTGTCTCTGTCTCTGTCTCT
>NC_058132.1:613518941-613544787 GCF_016433145.1 Gracilinanus agilis | reverse complement strand
TCTCTCTCTCTCTCTCTCTCTCTCTCTCTCTCTCTCTCTCTCTCTCTCTCTCTCTCTCTCTTTCTCTCTCTCTCTCCCCATCTCTTGGGAAGAATTACATTCAACTCGTTCACTAGAAATAAAAGTTCTGAAGTTCAATATGGCCACATCAGCCCTCTAAGCTCCCTCAGGTGGACCCATACCATTCTATTTGCCCCAGCTGGAACCCCTCCTCATCCCACACACAAAGATGATTGGTCATGGATGAGGATTGAGAAATTCCCCCTCAGTGGAAATGGGAACTTTTCAAAGCTGGTTGCAGCTGCCTAAAAGGGGAGATACTCCCCCTCTTGCAAATTCCACTCATTCATTCCTAGAGCTCTCTAAAGCCCAGGTGCTGGGACTCTTTGGAAAGAGAAAAGAAACAAAAAATAACAGAGGCAAAACTAAAGTTTGCTGCATCTTAGCATGGCATTCAGCTTTCAAATACATGGAATTCAAAGGACACCTCCTTGCTCCACAATAGAGGGGGGTCCAGGGGTAACAAAATGGAGCTGACAGTTGAAAACTTACAGAGAGTGTCACAAAGACCAAAGAAATTAGACTTAATCTTGGACCTGCAAATTCAGAAGTTAGTTGCTGTAGTTGTTCTAAGGGTGAGAATAGGGTAGGTTTAGCCAGAGTCCCTTCTCTAGTTTGGGTCCTTGGTGGTGAGCTCTCTTAGTTCTTACTCTGAGTAGATTTTAAGCCTAACTCTATGTAACTCCTATTCCAGAGTGTCTAGCCTACACTGTGTAAGTAACAGAGATAATAACAGTTTCTGGGGTCGGAGTTCCACTGGCCTATTCTTTTGGGTTTTTTGTTGTTGTTGTTGTCAGAACCAAGAAAGAAGAATCAAAGTGTCAGATCTAAAAGACACTTTAGGAATCATGCGATTGAGACTTGCTTCAAAGAAACTGAGACTCAGAATAGGAAATGACTTATCCAAAGTCACACAGGACCCATTGAAAGGGAGAATACTTAGCTATAGAATCCAAAGTGCTGAAGATTCCCTGGCTATTGGCCTGATTAGCTGGAAAAGTAAGAAATAATTTTCACAAGATTTAAAGTTGTAGAATTCTAGGCCAAAATTAGTTGGTAGGACCTCATGCTACATGACCAATATGTTCCAAGACCCTTCACATAAATTGACAATCACACAAAATACTGAAGTCCATCATTTATTAAGTATTTCTTTTATGAAAATACCTAACTACTTTAACCTATGCAAGATATTATGACAGATATCAAAGTAGTAAAAAAAAATAGATCCTTGCCTTTGAGAGAATGAAACAGTCCAACTGGAAAGAGAGAATGTATATCCAGGAAACAAAGTAGGGAATAGTGAAGGATCATGTGAATAATTGGGAAAGAGTGTGGTGTGGACTACATATGTCGATGGCCATAGGATTAAAGCTAAGAGAAGAGTCATTGTGGAATCTGGGTAAAGACTTCATGGATCAGAGATGTCTTAACTTAGGTCTCTTTGGAGGTACAGGAATATAGGGGAAAGGGCTAGATTATAAAGTAAAACAGGAGTTCTTAACCTAAGATCCATGAACTTGGTTTATCTATCTATGTATCTATGTGTATGTGTATGTATGTACGTATGTATCTATATCTTTCTCTATCTATCTATCTATCTATCTATCTATCTATCTGTCTGTCTGTCTCTATTATTTATGGACTCAAAAGAAGTCAATTTTTTTTAAATTTAACTCTAAATATACATATATGTATGTGTATATACATGTATAGATAGATTTAGACATAGAGATAGATAAATACACAGAAAGATAAACAGATAGACAGACAGACAGATAAAATGAACAATGATTCAATATACTTGATTTCTAGTCCTATGTATTTTATTTCATGCATTGAAAAACATTATTCTGAGAAAAGTTCTGAGTCATTAGACTGCCAAAGAAGTCTCTAGCATAAAAAAAAAAAAAAAGATGAAACATTCTTGAGCTATCAGGTGTGAATTTACATAATAAAAAATGCTGTATAGGAAATCCAGGGCAAAATGTTTGCTAAGAATATTAAATAGAAATAACATTTTGTTTGTTTGGTTGTTTTTTTTTTTTAGAAATGGAAAAAAAGAAAAGAAAAATGTCCTATTTAGCTGGAAATGGAAGAAAACTTTCACAAGGTATAAAGTTGTGGAATTCTAGGCCCAAATGAGTGAGCAGGACATGATGTTTTGTGACCAATATGTTCCAAGACCCTTAGCAGAAGTCAAAAATCATGTATAATAACAAATTCCATTATTTAAAAAGTATTTCTTATATGAACATACGTAGGCACTCTACGACTTTTCTCAGGCTTATCAGAGCTACCAGCACCACTACTCTTGTTCTTTAGTAATTAATAACTAAATAGCATTATTGAAACAAAGAGAAGCATTGTTCTGACACGGACCTGACTTGTTACAAGCGAGAATTCTGGACAAAAACTGATGTGGAAGCTAATATTTGGCGCAAAACAATGTAATGAGTCACATTAACGCTTCTCAGAGTGAGAATGAGCATGATTGGGCGAACTGCTATGAGACTTTACACCACTTAGGAAAATGGCATGGATTCAGCACGTAATTAAAATTTTTTATTTTACGTATGTTTCTGCCTTTATTTTTTTTTTTGGATTACCAGTTGCATATAGCTAACTTTGCATGTGTCGAGCTCACAAAAAATGAGTTCCTCCTATATAGAAAAAAGGCCCTGCTGGCCTGGAATTTGGGGAAGCTGGGGTTTAGTACAGACACAAAATTAATTTGCCTTGTAAGCTAAGGCAAAAAATGAATTCATCCTGAACTTCAGTTTCTTCATTCATTAAGATGAAGGAGTCAGACTAAATGATGTCTAGTATCCCGCCTTCTTCTAAGATGATTATACAAAAAATACTTGGTGGGAAGAAAATCTTGACTAACAATCTGCTATATGCCAGAATGGAATAGGCTGCCCCATAAGGTACTGAGATCCCTCCACCAAGGATCTGGAAGCAAAGGCCAGAATCTTGCTTGTGAGAATGTTGTAGAAAGGTTTAGTTTTCCTGACTTCAGACTCAACACTCCATCCACTGTGCCACCTAGACTACCAAAGTTTAAAGCTACTCTAAGAGTTTTGTTATACTCTGCATATTTTTTTTAGTTTTCATTTTAATAACTTTATTCGAAGAGTATTATAAATAAAATAGCAAGGAGCATCCTCTCTGTATAAAACCAGAATTCACTCTCAGCTACACTATTTGATACATCTGTTACATTGAATTGAATGAATTGAATTGAATTGAATTGAATCAAATAAAATCAAGTTGAATGAAGTATTTTTACTTTCGAAGAAATATCCTTAAAGCTAGAAAAACGGTTTACAAACTGGGAAAACATTCAGAAGTAAGTCCTCAAGAGAAGCACAATAAATATATTTCTCTGTAGGTGTCAGGACAGATGAGGTACAAACCTTATAGCTTACCTCCAGGCAAGCACATATACAGAATCATGACATGGTCCAGTTTTGTACAACTTAGAAGAATGAATTTTACTTAGAAATACCAAAGTACTGTTTTTTTTTTCTGGTAGTTTCCTGCTCAGATCCATCGTCACCAGCTAATTAAGAAGTCTTTTGCATCTTCTTAGACCCCTCTTCTTCCCTTGACCCAAAAATGAGCATACCCAAGTTATTCATGTTCCTTCTAGAAAATGCCTCACTTTCTCCTCATCACTATCTTCAGGAAGAATTGTCCATTCCTTTGAGACTCCTATTTTTATGATCAGTCCTGCTTTTCATCTTTCACAGGAACCTATTTTTATTAATTCATTTCTTTTCTTTTCATCAACATAATTTTTTCCCAACTGGTGCCCTTCAGCATACTCCAGTCTAAACACTGTCTTTAGTTCCAACCCAATCTCTTACCCAAAATCTTATGTCCTCTCAAGTCTTCTCAAGGCCAAATAATAATAGTCCCTCCTATGATCTTGGTGAACTAGAATGTCCTCAACCATCTTAATAGTCTTGTTCTTTACATCTAATATAAATCAGAGAGAGCTATATTAAGAAGACACTGAAGTCTGGTACTGCTAGGCTACCTTCCTTCACATTTTTTCCATTGATTCTCTTGATATTCTCAACTTTATGTTCTTTCAGAAAACTTTTATTTTTTGTAGCTCTATAAATAACTCTTTGTAATTTGATTGGTATGGCACCAAAGAATCAAATTAATTTAGGTACAATTTTCATTTTTACTATTTTGGATTGGTTTACTCTTAAGTAATTACTATTTGCCATTTGTTTAGATCTGTCTTTTTTTGTATGAAAAGTACTTTCTAATTATGTTCATATAGTTCCTAGATTTGTCTTGGCAGGTAGACTCAAACATTTTATATTGTCTGCAATTATTTTAAATGGAATTTCTCTTTCTGTCTCTTCCTGCTAGACTTTGTTATTGACATATAGAAATGCTGATGCTTTATGTAGGTTTATTTTATATTTTACAACTTTGCTAAAGCTGGTTCATTGTTTTAACTAGTTTTTTTAATTTGATTCTCTAGGGTTCATCTGCAAAGAGTGCCTATTCTAATTCCCTCAACTTCTTTTTCTGGTCTTATTGAGCTGTGATTTAAAGGATGGAAGTGATGCAATGTGAAAGATTTGGTTGCCATAGAATAGGATTATAGGACTTCTGAGGGCTGAGGATGCAGCAAGTGGTTTTCCTTTGGGGAACTGGAGACTTTTGTTTGGTTCCTGATTATTGCTGGATCAACCATTCTTTGCTTCCCCAAATGAGCTTCACTGCGGTCTTATAGTAGAAAGATCAAAGGTCAGTCTCAACCCATGTTCATCTGACCTAAGTGGCTAGTGTCTGAGAAAATGTTACAGAGCTGGGTGAAGATCTGGCTGGTACCATCTGGGGTCTTTGCAGCTGACAGGATGGCTAGAAGCAGAGAGATCCTACCAGCTGTGCTCTGCCCCTATCCTCTCTGGCTGCCCACAGCTACTTGGCCAGCAGTCCTCCCCCCATGAGTCTGTTGTCAGCACCTGCCTCCCCTCCATGCCTGGCTGGCCCATTCATCCTGCAAGAGCCCAATTTCATTCCCATGACCTCTAAGTGCTTCGTTGTTCCCTCCTGACCAGATGCCTGTAACTTAGAGGGCATGTTTTCAGGCCAGGCCTCTGGCAGCTGATGGAGGTGGGAGAGAAGTCAGAAAGGGCAGAAGGAAAAGGGATGGAGAAAAGGGAGGAATGGGAAAGAGGGAACTGACAGGAGGGGGAGTCTGAAAGAAATCTCTCCAATCAGCCCATAATCCTCGGAGACTTTCTATTTAGTCAAAACAGGAGTTCAGTTCCCAGAGAGCTTAGGAAACTTGTGGTTGTCAAAACAAAACAAAGTAAAATAAAATAAATTTTAAAAAATAATGGCTTTCCCATCCCCTCTCCTTTAATTTTGCTCCCTTATCTCGAATGAGTAAAATTTCATACTAAGCGCTTCCCAAAATGAACAAGTGATGCCCAGGTGAGTATGTGCTGCTTCCAAAAGAAACTCTTCAAATTCTTTGCTTCAGTGATGCTACTGACCTGGACAATATAAATACCCTCACTCTCTATTAATGTAGCTGTTCAATACTTTTAGCCTCTAGTCTGCTTATTCTCTGAATTACTTCTCAACATAGCTCTCTTCACATCCTAGAAGTCAAGGACCATTGGTATCATTTTGTATGGTGCCCAGAATAGTGCCATATGCAGAGGGTCACTATTAGCATAGTGGCTAGAAAAACTAAGGAGACCCGAGTTCAAGTTCCACTTCTGACCACCACCAGTTGTGCAACCCTAAGCAAGTTACTTAATTTCTCAGTGACATTATCAGTTCTCTACAATCATAAGTTGCAGAGAAGGCACCATCTTGTATTAGTAAAAGGAGTTTCTTATGTCACTGAAATGTCAACTATCTGCCTTTATAGGGTTTTCCATGTAATATATGCTTCATAAATGTCTATTGAATATAGTAGGCTGTATCAGTGGAGGTTCAGTGGTCAACAATCAACAAGTGATCTATTAAATACCTACTATGTGCCGGATACTAAGCACTGCAGATACAAATATGAAAAAAAGATAATCCCTGCCCTCATAAGCTTATAGGATGGTGAAGAAGCCAAAGAAGTCCAAAAGTGATACAATCTCTGGGAAATGAGGAGTTGGCTGAAGGTGAGGATGAGAGGAGATGAGAAAATGTATCATTCAGTTTTCAAAGTGCTTTTATGGTGTTTTGGTAATCGTGATCTAAGATTACTTTGAAAAAATCTTAAACATATAATTTTCTCTCATACAACTCAAAGAAAGGGTTGGGAGGAAATGAGAATGAAATTCTTGGCTATATTGAGTTCTTAACATTTTCTACTGGCATCAATAATCCAGAATGTTACCCTGTCTTTGGCTTTTGAGACTACCCCTATATAAGACCTTTGGAGTTGCCAAAAGCACATACAGATTAAGTGACTTATTCAGTTATAAAGCTCTTATTTTTCAGAGGAAGAATTTTAAATTGGGTCTTCCTGATCTCACACCAAGCACTTTACACATTGCGTCATTTTGCATACCATATCTTAAGGGAAAGACGTGAAGAGGAAGAAGGGAAACTTGGTATACATTAGGTAGTTGGAGAATGGGAAAACTTTACACCCAGATGGAAGGAAGAAGTGGTATTTGAAGGCTAAAAAAATTAGTCTAGACGATTTGAGGAAGAGAATGATAAAGTAGATCCAAACTGCTGTCAGGATAGAGATCATCCAGAAAGGGTAGGAAGAAGAGAAAAATAGTGCCAACTTCCTGCTCAGGGGAGGGAGGCAACTATTTGTCAACCTAATACCAACAATAGAGAGGTCTGTCATCTTCCTAAGGCATGAATCCAAGAGATGACAAGAGCCTCCCAAGATTTGTCAGAATGGATGACTATTACTCACTTCCCTAAAACTCTCCTTTACCTCTGGGAACAAATATAAACTCCTCCGTCTGGACATGAAACCTCTTTACAGCCTAGCCCCTTCCTACCTTCTCAGTCTTTTCAAACATTATAAATACAAATAGAAAAAAGAAAAATAATCCCTGTCCTCATGGAGGGCATAATCATCTCTTACCGTCCAGCTCTCCCAGACTATTTGCTGTTCCTCACAAACAATATATGTCCCGTCTACATGCCCCTTCCCATTGGTTGTCCTTTATGTAAAGAACATACTCTCTTTTCTTATCTCTAACTCTTGGAATCCCTGGTTTCCTTCAAAATTCAGCTCTAGGATTGCCTTCTTCCAAAGGAAGGTCCTCCTTGTCCCATTAGCTTCTAGTGTCTTTGCTCCCAAAACAACCTTGTATTCATTTTATCCATATTCTCAATGCATTTATAGACACAGTTTTGCTTTTGATCTTTCATCCACAACCAAGTAGTCAATAGAGTTAGCAAACTCTTGTTGATTGATTGATTAGCTGATTGAGCCTAGTGATTCATATGAGGATCTGTGATGTTTTATCAGAAGGAACCCAGAAAGTATTACCCAGATTGTGAAGTATTGGAAAAGAAAACGAAGCCCGTAAAAGTGATGTTTTCTTCTCTATTGACCACTGAAGACAAGATATGCACAAAATAAAATCTGATTTGGTAAGTGAACAATAGATGAAGTTGGAGAATGAGACAACAAGAATGTGTCATGATGAAGATTTCTGATCAGGGACAAAGAGGCTAACATGTATGCTTTTGCCTGGAATTTTGCAAATCTAATTGAAGAAAGGACAGTCACATGGCTCAATGGATGGAAAAACAGACCCAGAGATGGGAGGTCCTGAGTTCAAAGGTGACCTCAGACACTTCTTAGCTGTGTGACCCTGGGCAAGTCACTTAACCCCAGTTGCCTAGCCCTTACCACTCTTCTGGCTTGGAATTGATAGTTAGTATGGATTCTAAGACAGAAGGTAAGGGGTTTTGTTTTGTTTTGTTTTTTTACCAAAAAAATATAATTGAAAAGGCTTTAAACAGCAAAAGATGAGGGAAGGAGAAAACTGCCACATATATTCACCAAGACAGATATTATAAGTAGCTACAGTGTAGAAAGAATAGCTAGACTGGAACCAGCAATCATCATAAACAGATTTTTTTGACCTGTATTTCAGTGGTGTCGAACTCAACTATAAACATCTCTAAAGTCACATTTTAACTTAGAAAACCACAAATTAACATTATTTGTATTCCATTGTGTTTTTATTAATTTTATCAAACATTTCCCAGTGATAGCTTAATATGGTTTGAGCCCACTCAGGAGTTATGCAGTCCATATCCTGAATATGACACCTCTGCTCTACTTAATCACCTGGATATAAGATGACTCAGTAAGATTAAAAAAGGATTTAATAGATATTACTATCCCCCAAACTCATTGTCTCTGACCTACATAGATGAAAAACTAGTCAATGAAATCAAAGATACGTGAGAATAGGATGGGGGTTTTTATGATCCTGTCCATTCTATCTTGAAGATACTTTCAGTGAACCTCGAAGAAATGAGCTTACATCCTAATACAAGTTTATTCAACTGCAAAAAGTAGTTGTTTTATCCAATTGTCCAAAGTTCACCAGATATTAAATATATAGGAATGATAACAGTGTAGTGACTTGTCCTAGAATTGTTTCTATCTGAACTGCATTGAACAAGGTGAGAAGAGTACATTTTCTCGTTTAGTAATAAACACAATACACAGGAGGTAGGATGATGTAATAAGGAGAAAGCTGGCCTAAGAGTCCAAAGATAAGAGTTCAAGTTTCACATCTGACACATTACTAACTATGACCCTGGCCAGGTCACTTAACCTCCTGGTGCTCCAGTTACTTATCTAAGTCTGCAAGTTACAGAGAAGTTATTGATTGACATTGGTTCTAGGAATTGTTTTCCCTACTGGGGTCACAGTTTCAGTTCTATCCAGTGATAGGAGCTGACATTTTTATACCATGTTGATGTTTATGGAGGTCTTTACAGGCATTCCCACTTGAGTCTCACAGCAATCCAATGAGATGTTTAGTGAAAAGAGCCCTCCTTCACTACTAGGCTAAGATGCAGACTCTGCCTGCTCTCAGGAAGCTTACAGTTTAACAGAAGGATAAGACATGCATAAATAATTATGTACAAAATGGCAGAAAGGAGGTACAGGCAAAAAAAAATGGCAGCAGTTCCATGGTAAAGAGGAATCATTCATGACAGAGGAAATACTCCATGGAACCCTTCAGGGACTCATATGTCATCTTTGAGTAAGAGCCATGGAAACTCTCCCAGTGCCATTCCAAGAGCACACCAAGGTGACATCTTTTTCTGGAAGAATATTGGAAGGGCTTAACCCTGGGCAAGTTACTTCAACCCCATTGTCTTACTGCTCTTCTGCCTTGGAACCAATATATGGTATTGATTCTAAGATGGAAGGTAAGAGTTATTTAAAAGAACAAGAATAGTGGAAGAGCCAAATTTCTGAAATTTCATCAAATCACATGAGTTGAAGGACCCTGCTGATTGGCTAATATTAATTCACTCTTCACTTCGGTTGCATGATGGAGTTTAATTGTTTCTCTTAAGTAAAGAATAACTCATTCACTCTATAAAGACCATGTCCGTATCTAGACCTCTGAATTGATTTACTAATTTAACAGGAGGTCCAACCAGGAAAGGGGACATCACAGGGATTATGCTGAGAAAGACAATGGGTGGACTGGAAGAAAGGTCTCCCTTCAACTCAAATGGGTGACTAAAAGGGGGCCCCTTCTGGAGTTCTTTGCCCATGGATCAATAGAAGCAGAGAAATAGGCAAGGTATCTTCTTGGGATACCATCATGATAGTAATAATAATAATCCTTTTCTAAAAGGCAAAAGATAAAGTGTTTATGGTCACTTTTAAGTTTTATTAGGGAAATAAGCAAAGGAAACAGGTTTTAACAAGACTTTCACCTGCTTAATATCATGCTTGTTCAAGATTAAATCCTTGAATCCTCCTTTCCTGAGAAAACCCTTTCCCTGACAAAGAATAAGATTTAGGACTGGTATTGACTTTAAAGGACATCAAGCTCCCATTTTAGAGAAGAGGAAATCAAAGTCTTGAGAGGGGGTGGGAGATATCCAAGACCAAACAATCAACCAGCATCCAAGGCAGTATTTGAATCCAGCTCTTCCTGACTCCAAGTTCAATACTCTATCCACTCTATCACTACAGCATGCAGCCTCTCAGAAAGCCAACCAATCTAACACCTTTTACATCTCAGCATTTAATCTGCAAATACCAGAGTGACATGGGAGCAATTTGGTGAAGTGTTGGAAACAGTGGGTCTGGCCAGGGCCTCTATTTTGAACAGCCAGCTCACCCTGTGGATGCAAAGTCATTCCAGACTGCCCCTTCTGTCATGTGGCCCCAGTCCTGGCCAGAGACACCTACTCAGGCCAAACAGGCTAAGGAGGGAGCCAAGTAGGATTGGAGCCACTGACCTCAACCTTACCGGGTTTCAGGGAAGACTTCTCTTCTGGCTCCCTCTCACCCAAAAGGGCCTGAGGTCAAAGTCTCTAATTGTGGGTTCCAGCTAGCAAAATAGAGAGGGAGCAGAAGGAGCGAGGGGAACGTGAGAAGGAGAATCCCTTGAGAGGTGGAAGGGTTGGGTGCCTGAGGGGAAGTTGTGTGTTGGAAGAGGGAACTGGGGGAAGTTATTCCTCACTAGGTCATGCTCTTAAGAATTGGCAGTCAAGTAAGAGGTTTGGTGGTTTGGGGGCAGGAGAAGCTGTGGGTTGGGGTGATTGCTTATTTACAGGCATCTGAAAGGCTTCTGTTGATCCAAGGGCAAGATTAGCTGAGGACCTTTGCAAGTCCTCAAAGCACCAGGAGGCCTGGGGAGAGGGAGACACAGTTGTCTGCCCCCTCTCATCCTGGCTTCACGTAGGCTGCTGTTAGATTGTCACAAACGATTTGATATTTCAGACTGGTCAGGGGAAGGAACCAGAGGAAGGAAGGAAGGAAAGAAAAAGAAAGAAAGAAAGAAAGAAAGAAAGAAAGAAAGAAAGAAAGAAAGAAAGAAAGAAAGAAAGAAAGAAAGAGAAAGAAAAAATGAAAGAGGGAGAGGGCTATTTGGGCAAAACCAAACAGAACTGGTGGGTTTCAGGTTCATTCTAACACCTGCATCTCAGAGAGCAAGCGCACCCACTGAGGTCCCAAGGGAAGTAGAGACGTGGCTCTTCTCACCCACGCCTGTTCCTTCACCCCAGTGCCCAGGCGATGGCGTCATTGCAGACAGACAGATGTCCTCATGTCTGGAGCCCTGGGACTTTCCTAATGGGAAAGAGAAATTTCTATTTGGGGAACTTAAAACAGTCTTTGTTTTGGGTGTCTCCCCAGACCCATACTCAGTGCAGGGACCACAAAGCAGACAGGTTCTCAAGTCTTGGGCAAAACTCTTCATCCTTCTGGCCTCTGTTTCCTCATCTGTCGAATGAGCAGATTAGCTTTGGCGATCCCTGAGGGTCCTCCAAGTTTTAGTGACCCATGGCCTTTTATTTTAGACTAATGAGTGTCAGGCCTTCCAGGAGACAGGGAAATGAGCTACATGACATCTCGAGAACCCTTCCAACACAGTGACTCAGAAAGTGGGCCTGAGAAATGACAAGGAGAGGAAGAGGCAACAGGCTAGAAATGCTGCTGAGTCCATAGGGAGATACTGAAAAGAATAGTCATGAGATGGATGCATCATCAAGATCAGAGCTGGAAATGTTCTTCGTAATAATAATAGAAATAGGAATCACTGGCCTTTACGTCGAGATTTAAGGGTCTCAAAGTACTTGACATGGGACATCCCATCTGGGACTCTCAACAGTTCTGTGAGGGAGATAATAGAGGAATATCATCATTTTACAGATAAGAAAACTGAGTCTCTATTCCAAGTGGCTTCCCTGTAAGGACACAGCCAGGAAGCGCCAGAGGCAAGATCCAAACCCAGGTCTTCCATTCTTTCCGCTGTACCACACACAGCACCTTTTAGATCATCTAGCCCAGCGCTCCTCATTTTACAGATAAAGAAACTGAGGTCCAGAGGAATGGAATGACTTACCCAAAGTCATCCACTGAGAGGGACCTCCTTGCCAGGGTCGGACCCTCAAAGTCGATGAGGTCTAAGTCCAAGAGGCTGACGATGGACGCTGCTGGTCACTTTGTATTCCCCCACAGTCAGACGACATCCTAAGTACTGAGTTCAATTGTGCCTGCTGCTCATTAGCGGGACGATTCTAAGGAAAAGAATAAGCATTTCCAAATGGAGAGTGGCAGCATTTTTCACCCGGAGTCAGTCTCTATTTGCAGGAGATGTTCCGCTGAGCTGGTTCCCTGATATTACAGGGTTGCATCTCAGACAGATCACACAGATGTCTAAGAAACGGCAGAGAATACCAAATGCACACACTGATAATAACTTGGAATGCCTCACATGCAGAGAGCACTTTGTGGCTACAAAGCATTTTATGGACAGCTTCTTTGCAAGAACCTGTGCACTAGGTAAGCTGAAGGATTAATCCCATTGCAATTTGCTTATGAATGACATAGTCGTGTCAAGTTAAGGTAACGAGCATCTATTGGGAGTCTACAATGTGCCAGGCACCATGCTAAGCTCCGGGGACACAAAGAAAGACAAAAGAATAATAATAATAATAATTCCTATTCTCAGGGAGCTAGCTGGGTCACCAGGGGCAAATCACTTAACCTCTCTCCTGCCTGGAGTCAATACATAAAATTAATTCTAAGATGGAAAGTATGGTTGAAAAAGAAAATGCCTGGAGTTGGATGATGGAATATAGTGTCACTTATCACAAAATGCCTTGAGGGGAGTAAAGTGAGAGAAGATTGGAAAGGTAGGAAGGGGGTAGGGTATGAAACAGCTTTTTAACCAACAGAGGATTTTATATTGAGCCCTAGGGGTTAATGGGGAGCTGCTACATTTTACTGAATAAGGAGTTGACATAGATAGCTGTAAAACAGCAATGGCAGTAGTCAACCTTAACTTCAAGTAAGAAAGTCGAAGTTCAAATCCTGTTTTCTGCTACTTTCTAGATGTGTGACCTTAGCCAAGTCATTTGATGTCTGTGGGTTCCAATTTCTTCATTGGGTAGCTCAGTGGATTGGAAGCCAGGCCTAGAGACGGGAGGTCCTAGGCTCAAATCCGGCCTCAGACACTTCCTAGCTGTGTGACCCTGGGCAAGTCACTTGACCCCCATTGCCTACTCTTACCACTCTTCTGTCTTGGAACCAACACCCAGTATTGATTCTGAGGTAGAAGGTAAGGATTTAAAAAAAATCAAACCATCTCTAAAGTCCCTTCTAGCTTCAAATGATTTGATAACTCTGATCTCTCAAGGAAGAAATAAAATTCTCCCTAGACCTTCAGTTTGGTGCAGCTCTCTGTACTGCATTATCTTCTCGAGGTAAAGCATGTTTCAATCAGACAAATTTGGCTTCAGAAGCCCCAGTCCCTTTTCTTCATCTTCCCCCTCAATTCCAGCATCTTCATGGAAGTATCCAGTACTTTCATACCATCCCCTAGTTATCTGGGCTCACACACTGGTTCTCCACAAAACCTAAACCTCTACAGCAAGACTCAGTACTTAAGAATTATCCTGATTCCCATCACAATTGATTCATTCTCTATCCCTGCCCTTCAGGACCCCACTCTCATCTTCGTGATGATGATAGCTCATTCTTTTTTTGTTTCAAACCTTACCTTTTATCTAAGGATCAATACTATGTATTGGTTTCCAAGGCAGAAGAGTGGTAAGGGCTATGCAATGGGGGTTAAGTGACTTGCTCAAGGTCACACAGCTGGGAAGTGCCTGAGGCCAGATTGGAACCTGAGATGTCCAGTCTCCAGGCCTGACTCTATCCACTCAGCCACCTAGCTGCCTCCAAAAGCTCATTCTTAAAATAAAAAAAAATTAAATTTAAAAAAATTAAAAAGGAATTCCTGCTCATATGTTTATGAGCATTCAATGTGCTACCTTTTCTGGGAATTCATGGAGTCTAACTATAGTTCTTCTGGAAGCAATGCTTCGTTTTCACATAAATGAATCCACTCCATTTCAGGAATTTCCGATACTGTGGCAGACTGGTAGAGGGGACTGCAGATTTTGAGAAACATTCAGGTTTCTGTGGCCCTTTGAAGTCATACCACACAAGCTGTATACCAGAAAAGTCACCCCTGGAGCTGATTAAGCTCGACATAAAAATATGCTTCCTGGTAAAACATGGGAAATGTGATTGTTGTCATCAGACATTCAGTAGTTTAGAGCTAACATGGTCAAAGGGAAGCCAATCAGAGATGTACAAACTCCAGTTCCTAGAGAGAAAAATTCTCTGAGTCTCCAAGTTGAGTCCATGAGTCCAACCCCAAGAATCCTCCTGGATCATGTGGTCTCAAAATGGTAGAAGGCAGAGACAGTGGTAGAACAGTGAGAAGTCATGGACCCAGCAAAGAGAATAGGAATGAAAACTAGTAGTGATGGGGAAGCAGTAGCAGGGCTGGAGAGGAGTCCACAAATAAGTTGAAGAATTCTGAAACCGAGCCTTTAAGACTCAGAGGATTCCCTCGACAATGCTGAACTCCTGGACACTAGAGACACTAGTCTCAGCTGTGGAGCAACAAGGGTCAAAGCCACCATGTGAAAGAATAGAGATTTCCCTTTCCTAGTAATATGAGCTATATAAATTATGCACATCTGGAGGATAGGAGTCGTCTGGCTTGTGAGTGCAGGGGTTTTACCCCTGTGGGATAGGAGCCATAACTCTAGGATAGTATTATAGAACTGGAGAACTGAGTTCCTAGGGGTGGAAGTTGGGGAGCCTTATAGTGAGATTGCTTCACTTTCTTGCAACTCTAAATGTTTCCCTCTCAAGAGAGGAAGAGCAAGTCAAGATATTAGGAGGTCCATCAGAAAAGGAAGATAGGGGGGAGCTAGGTGGCTGATTGGATAAAGAGCCAGGTCTGTAGATGGGAGGTCCTGGGTTCAAATCTGATCTCAGGTACTCCCTAGCTATGTGACCCAGGGCAAGTCACTTAACCCCAATTGCCTGGTTCTTACTGCTCTTCTGCCTTGGAACTATGACTTAGTATGGATTCTAATTGAGGGTTTAAAATAAGAAAAGTAAGATAATTATTTTCTTTATAGGCTCAAGTATGATGAGTCAGTCCTTTGTGCTTTCTAGTTTTTATCTGGTCAAATAGCCTGTCATTTATTCTATCTGTTGTTAATATAAGTATTTTTATAGTAACTAAATGACTTTGGGAGGGTAGGCATAACTCAAATTCTAATCTTTTCAGGGAAAACTCTGGATAGGGACATGAGTCAAACAATAGAATTCATGAGACATACTTGAGCTTGAACACAAAGTCACAGGTTATTTTGTTCAGGTCCAGACTCCACGTTTTAGGAAGGAGATTGAAAAGTTAGAAAGCTTGGAGAGGAAGACAACAAGAATAGTAAAAGATCATGAGCCCATGCCATGTGAGGATCAAATGTAGGAACTATGTTTAGCTTGAAGAAGAAAGAAAGGCATACACAGATAGAATGATAGATAGATAGATAGATAGATAGATAGATAGATAGATAGATAGATAGATAGATAGATACAGACAGACTGACAGACAGATAGACAGACAGATAGATAGGATAGATAGATAGATAGATAGATAGATAGATAGATAGATAGATAGATAGATAGATAGATAGACAGATAGATGTACAGATAGATAGACAGATAGACAGAGACAGACAGATAGATGGACAATGACATAGATAGATAGATAGATAGATAGAAAGATAGATAGATACAGACAGATGGATAGAGAGATAGAGAGATAGATAGATAGATAGATAGATAGATATAGACAGACAGTCAGACAGACAGATAGATGTACACACAGTTAGACAGAGACAGACAAACATAGATGGACAGAAACACAGATAGAAAGATAGACAGGCAGATAAACAGATAGATGGATAGATGATAGATAGATAGATAGATAGATAGATAGATAGATAGATAGATAGATAGATAGATATTGCTAAGTATTTGAAAGGTTGTCATGAAAGAGAGAAGACACTTGTTTTGCTTGGCCCCAGAAGGCAGAAATAGAACAGCATGTGGAAGAAAAAGAGGCAGATTTAGATTTGATCAAAGGGAAAACTCTATTAATAGTTTGAACCACCCTCTACTGGAATGGATTGTCTCAAGAAGCCATGGGTTGCCCCTTACTTGAAGCATTCAATCAGAGTCTGGATGACCACTTGTCAAGATATGTTGTGGTAGGGATTCGTTTTTGATGTGGGCTAGAATTGATGGCTACTGAGATCTTCCACTCTGAAATTCTAGGATTCTGTTACATACTAATCTGCCAGGACATACTAGATCAAGGAGTATCTTCCTTCCATTGTTGGTCCCATTTCTTCTTATCTTTATGAAAAATATGCAAAATGAGTTCATTTTTCAAAGAATCTGACATAGCCATAGATTTCTATGCTGGCAAATAAAATATTGTCGGTCAGGTAGCAAGCTAGAAAACAAGTAAGGGGAAGCCAGATTTGGGAAAAGCACAGAGGAATTAACTGAAGGGTAGGGCATATAGGAAGTAATGCTAAAAAGCTATTTTGGACAATGGCTTGGACACCCCCAGGGAATAAACAGATGCTCTATTCCTTAGGACACTGAAAGTCATACTGGGTGGCGAACTGGAGAATCTGTGATACACACTAAAGCTGAAATAATTCCAGAAATACAGGAAGCCAGTGAACTCTAGCCCACTCAGAATCACATGAATAAGTATATTAATGATAGAAAAAGATTGGAAAAGTTTCCATCATACCCATTTTCTCACCTTCCCAACATTTTGTCCTTCCACTTTGTTCAAGCATGTCACGTTTGGGAAAACTTTGGGCAATGCATTCTTGGTTTTCAAAACAGTAGTGCCAAAAGCACTTTATAGTAGAAATAACAATACTAAACATTGTGATTAATAATAATTAAACTGATTATCCAAATGACAGTACCTCTAATTTCCATGACTATAAGGTTGATGAAGAACTTCCTTCAAGCAGTCAATTTGATATTTTTAAATTATCTATGATGTATTAGTCATTATGTTAAGTTCTAAGGATATAAATACAAAACAAAACAAAACAAAACAAAGGCTATCCCTACTCTCAAGGAATTTAAACAGAAAGAGAAATTAAAAAGAGTGGAGAGGAAGAAGGTACCCAGTGAGAGAGCATAATGGAAAAGTCAAAGGAGAGCAGCTGAGGACATGATGAAGGGGCCAATGGAGTGCAGCTGTGTGGGAAAAGAAATGATAGTTGTCTTGGCCTCCTCCTTTGGTTGTGCAACTCATCATTCTGCCCCTAGAATCAGGAAGGCAGAGGGTATGCTGAAGTGTGAAAATCAAAAATGATTCAGTGAGGAACCTCATGATATCCCATATCAAATATGTAATATCCCCATTTTGCAGATGAGGAAACTGAGGTTCACAGAGGAGAAGAAATTAGCCCATGGTCACAGAGCTAGGTACAAATGGCAGAGCCAGGTCTCTATATTTGGGCTACTGAAAAGAGCAGGTGCCCAAGAAATGTGTAGAGTTAATAAATGAATGATTAAAGAGGCCAAAACTTCACTACACTAAAGTTAACTCTTAAGATGATTCATTCCAGTCAAAATGGATATATTATTTAGATATAAAGAGTGCTAACATAACTAAATTAGGGGAACCCAGAATAGTTTGATCTTGCAGATCTTTGGAGAAGGGAAAAATGTATGGCCAAACAAGAGATAGAGAGTATTATAAGATGTAAAATGAATAATTTTTTAAAAGCCTTTGTATAAACAAAATGAATGCAACCAAGGTTAGAAGGGAAACAACAAACTGAGAAAAATTGTTATAACAAATTCTTCTGATAATGGTATAATATTTCAAATTTATGGAGAACTAAGTCAAATTTATAACAATACAAGACATTTCCCTGTTGACAAATGGTCAAAGAATATGAACAAGCAATTTTCAGATGAAGAAATCAATGGGCTTACTTTGCTTGCAGTTGGCTATAATAAAATTATAGTAGATCTTAGGACACTGGAAAGAACCCTAGTTATTTAGAGAGGACCTGAGTTCCAATCCCACATTTGAGACTAAATGTGAAATATTGATTAAATCACTTACCCACCTTGAACCTAAGTTTTCTCAACTACAAAATGAAAGGATTATGCTAGATTGTCTTATAGGACCCTGATTATCATAGATTTAATATCCTAAGATATTGTCTTGACCCACAAGAAGCTTATATACCACATGGGCAGATGGATATACACCCAAAAGTACTTAAGCACAAGCATGGCAGACATATATCAGGAAGAACTTATAGGGTTATATTCCTAGAGCTAAGAGGATTGTCTAATAATTGGAGTAGTAGCAAGAATAAGGCAGAATTATTCTAAGATTGTTAAAAGAAATCAAGTATTAAGTAATTTTTTTTTAAATTAATTTATTTTATTTAGAATATTTTCCCATGGTTACATACATGATTCACGTTCTTTCCCTCTCCTCAAATCCTCCTTGCCCCCTGTAGCTGACACATAATTCCACTAGGTTTTACATGTATCATTGATCAAGACCTATTTCCATATTATTGATAGTTGCACTAGGGTAATTGTTTAGCATCTACATGCCTAACAATATCTCCCTCAACCTATGTGTGCTTTGATTTTTGTTTGTAAGCTTGTTGATATGGTCAATTATGTGGATGGTTTTCCTAATATTGAACCATCCTTGCATTCCTGGTATAAATTCCACCTGGTCATAATGAATAACCCTCGTGGTCCCTTGCTGGAGTCTTTTTGCTAGTATTCTACTCTTAGGGAGTTCTTTGATGGCTTGTTCAAATTCTTTTTCTGATATGGGATTATTTAAATATTCTATTTCTTCTACTGTTAATCTAGGCAATTTATATTTTTGTAAATATTCATCCATATCACCTAGATTGCTATATTTTTGCCATATAATTGGGCAAAATTTAATTTTTTGATTTAATTGCCTTGATTTCCTCTTCATTAGAAGTGAGGTCTCCCTTTTCATCTTTGATACTTTTAATTTGGTTTTCTTCTTTCCTTTTTTTTATTAGATTGAACAGTACTTTGTCAATTTTATTTGTTTTTTCTAAGTACCAGCTTCTGGTCTTATTTATTAATTCAATAGTTCTTTTACTTTCAATTTTATTAATTTCTCCTTTAATTTTTATGATCTCTAATTTGGCTTTCATTTGGGGATTTTTAATTTGTTCACTTTCTAGTTTTTTGATTTGCATGTTCAATTCATTGACCTCTGCCCTCCCTAATCTGTTAATATATGCACTCAATGATATAAATTTCCCCCTAAGTACTGCTTTGGCTGCATCCCACAGATTTTGATAGATTGTCTCATCATTGTCATATTCTTCAATGAAATTATTGTTTCTATGAATTGTTCTTTAATTAACTGATTTTGTAGAATCATATTATTCAAGTTCCAATTAATTTTTTATTTGCTTTTCCATATGTCCTTACTTTGGATATGTTTACTTAATTGTCCTCCTCTGCTGTCTATTCTGTGGTCTGGATTATTTTCTATGTAAAAATTATCTAGAGTTAGTGCTTTTTTCATATTTCTTTTGTTGGTTGGTTTTTCTTGAGCATTGCTGGCCATTACTGTGCTGTTTCTTACTTCCCTCAGAAGTCTGGGTGAAGAGGGCAGGCTGGAGCGGGTTTTTCCCTGAGGCTACTTTTTGAGTCTGTGCATGGTTTCTGCTGTATGCCACCCCAGCCTCACTCCCCTCTCCACGCCCAAGGTGCTACTCTTCAGCCTCCTGGGGTTTCAGGTCTAGCTGCTCTCAGGGGTGCTCTTGATCTGCTGCCAAGAACTTAGAGGTTGTTCCCCACTGCTTTAATTCTAGGGAGTTAGCTATGAATGCTGCCCCGTAAGTGGGGAGGGGGAGGGTTTGATTAGCTCACGTTTTGGTGGGAGCTAATTTACCCTCTTGTAGTGTGGAAATGCCCAAATCCCACATACCTTTGATGCTGATCCTTATTGTGGAGTCCCTTCACTTGTTTGAACTTGGCCTTTTTGTTCTTTGGAGATATCATACAGGTCAGGGGTGGGGAGGGTAAAAGTTCTGCAACTACTCTGCAGCCATCTTAACCCAGAAGTCAGTAATTTTTTTTTAAGAAGGGGAGGGGCAGGGTTGAATTGAGAGGCAACATGAAGGTATTATAGGTTCAATCCAATCCAATCCATCCAGAAAATGTGAATTGTATCCAATATAAACAAATATGGTTGAGCTATAGAGTATATGAAGGGAAAGAATGGAAAGAAATTGGAAAAGTAAGCCTGAGTCAGACTATGAAAGGCTTTTAAATGCCAAGGGCCCAAATGCTCCACCTACTTTTCCAAATGATGATTATGTAGGTAAGAAATACAACAAAACAAACTCCAACTCAAGGCAGTCCCCTTTTCTGCATGATAGAATGCTTGTTTTCTTCTATTAGATGAGCAAAGAAGCTCTCTGGAAGACAGCTTTGGCCTTATTGATCCAGGCCTGACTGGTACCACAGCCAAATGTATTTCAGCAATGGATTTCACAGGCCCAGAAAAAAGATGGTCCCTCCATAGTCCCTATCTGGGAAGCCCTAAAACACAAGAGACTTGAACCCTATATTTGGCACTAGTTAGAGAGTTCCCAGATGCTATATGAATGTCTCTGTCCCAAGGCCAGCCAGGAGGGTTCTGAGAAGTTTGGTTTTGCCCAATCTGTAGAAAACAAGAAAGAAAGAAGAAGAAGAAAAGTGTATGGAGAGAGGGTAGAGAATCAGAAGCTTGGTTTCCCCCAACAAACACAGAACTCAAGGTCCCCAAATTTGTAAACTACATTCCATCTATACTGCTAGCTAACATTTCCCCTTGCCATTTTCCATCCATCTGTTCTGGCAATGTGCCTTTCATAGCAGCTGGTCAGTGGGACCTGTCCTGGTGTAATCTAATGGGAGGGGGTGGGGGGAATAGTAGGAGGAAGAGTTCTTCTTTTCTGCTCCCCAGCATGTGACTTTATTCCCCTTATTTTTCTTCATTCCTCTTCCCCCACTTAGTTGCTTGCAATTTAATTGGGTCTCTCAGATTATGCACAAAAACAGGGTCTATATATGTCAGATACCTTTGCTCAGAATAGAACATCTTAAGCAAATTCAAAAAAGTAGGTGTGTCTTATCTGTGAATATTCCCCAGTTAATCATGATCACTTCTGAGGACTGTGGCTGAGTTGGGAAGTTTGATGTTTTGAGGGATCAAGCAGAGAATTCCTAAATACTCAACCTAGAAGGAATTCTGGGAAATTACCTGGCTCTTCTCCCTGCTTACAAGCCAAAATATACCCAACTCCCTAATTCAGTTTTCTTTTTTTGTTTAAAAGGCCCCTCAAAAAATTACTGAAACACCCTCCCCCTCTTCATTCACTCATTCAGTATCTAACAATCTTCAATGACAAGACATTCATCTTATAACTAACTGAAATGCCTCTTGGCAATTTTTTCTAATGTCAGAAGTCAGTCTCCTTCATATAAAAATCCCTCGAGAAAACTGACCCTCGATCTTCTCTTCAACAGTATAAATTACTCCAGTCAATTTTAATTATTAAGTCGTGTCTCCAAACCTAAACCTGAGTGAGTTGGAAAACTATATACTTTCATGTAGATTCAAAGTTTTCCATTCATATAATATTAACCATTTTCCATAATTTGCCAAATTTATCTTTAGTGGGGAGGGAAGTAGAGTTGATCACCACATCCCTGGTCAGTTGATTGTCTAGCCTCCCTCCACTCTCAATTGATCAAATCACAAAAGGGGCAAGCAACAGAGAAAAGAGGAATCACTAACTTAATGCTCTCCATTTGTAACTGTATAGTAGAAGCAAAGAAGTTATATAATCATAATCTATGGAATCAGGAGACAACTAGCCATTAGCTGGCCAATGATTGGCCATATATCTGATGGCCCTTTTAAAAAATAAGACACTCTCTAAGGAGATGTTCAAGGAAGATTACTCCAAGGACTGTGACCCAGCTCTTGAAAGAGAATTACTATTCATCTTGTCCTTCATGCCTCTCTACTAGAGGATAGCAGTAGGGAGGGAAGGCCAAAGCTGCAGAAGTTACTTGACTAAGGTCACATTGATATATGTTTGCCAGTGGCAGATATTATGTGTCTCTAAATTGAAGGAAATGGAAAAGAGAATTAAGAAGTGTCAAGAGGAAGATAATGAGTAAAGGGAAAAGAAAGGGAGGAAGGGGAAAGAAAATGGATAGAGGGCAAGAGAATGAAAGAGAAGAGAAGCACATCCTCTTGTCTTCACGTCAACAGTGGTGTCTTGCAAAAGTAGTATTCAGCTAGGAAGAGAAACTGGATCCAATAGGAAACAATGGAGAGTCAAAGCAGGAGATGAGCAATATGACCTCAGTAAGATGAGAAGAGGCATCCTTGCACATTGAGAGTTGACCTGTGGAGTGGAATAAGCTAAAGTTGCCCAGCTGAACAACCTTCCTAGCAGAGATGATAGTGTTGTTACAATGTCAGCAAATATTATTAAGAGTTCCAAATACTGTGTTAAGACTACAAAGAAAGACAAAAGCATTGTCTTTATTCTAAAGGAGCTCATATTCTAAAGCAGTTATGGGCAAACTTTTTAAAGAGGGGGCCAAAGGAAAGGAAATGCTCATCTGCCAGTCTGTTTCTAAGGCAACTCTTTTGAAGTTTCGTTGTTTTGTGTCCTACTCATTGTATTCATCAGATTAGGAATAATGTCACCTGGTAGGATAGAACATTTCAGGGGGCTGCATCTGGCCCTCAGGCTGTAGTTTGCCCATCACTGTTCTAAAGGGAGAGATGACATGTAAATAAATGCAGATTAAAATAAACACAGATTAGGTATAAAGTAATCTCAAAGGGAAAACACAAGAACTGGGCACAGCAGAGAGGAGTCTGAGAAAGGTGGGATTTGTAGACAATCAAAGGTAGAATTTGAGCTGAGACTTAAAGATGACCAAGGGGGCCTGTAGACGAAGGTGAGGAAGGAGAGAATTCCAAAAATGGGAGACATCTAATCAAACAGCACAGAATCTAGAGATTAATTAGTATGTTGTTGCTGAACTAATTCTGCCAACCAACTAACCATTATAGATGAACATATTGATGGGGGCCTTTTTGAAATCTGGTTCAGACTCACAGAAAACCTCAGTCTTCAAGGCAATTGCCTTGCTAGGAATCCATAAAACTAGTGAGAGTTAGAGGGGGTAGTTGAGAGTGGGTATTACAAATCTTAAAACTATTCCTCTCTTCTCTTTCATTCTATCTTCAACCGTTTTTCTTCCCCTTCACTCACATTATCTTCCTCTGGTTATCGTCCTTTGAAAAAGCCCAAAATGGCAGCTGATAATATCTTTTGACTTGAAGAAGATTAATTTAAGTACACGAGGACTGCACAAAGTTATCAGCCTCTCTCTCTTCCAGAGTTATTAAAGTTCAGTGGCAAGACAAAAGTCAGGATGACTGGTGATGCCTCAGGATGCAGTGGATGAACTTGGTTTCTTTGATGTCTAACCAAGTTCCAAGTGATCCACAACATCCATTTCATCTCCCTTCATCAATATTATAATAAATTGTACTCATAATCATGCTCCTCTTTTACTGGGGGAAGTCTTCACATGCCTGGAGTAGACCACCCACCCTGACTCACTGGCCAGTTGGTGGTCCATCAGTTCTCCCCAGCTGGGTTTAATTCACCTGCCAAGACAGTTTACTGCGGAGTGTCTGCTGTGCAAGCTATGGTTTCTTGGAACCACAGGTTGAGAGTTGGATGGACACCAAAGAAGGAAAACAGCCCTGAAAAAAATCTCAGTAAGCCCTCACACCAAAAGTACTATATACTATATATTCCTACCTTCCTTTAGACACTCCAATGATGGGCAAACTATGGCCTGCAGGCCAGATGCAGCCCCCTGAAATGTTCTATCCTACCAGGTGACATTATTCCTAATCTGACGACTACAATGAGTAGGAATCAATACAATGAAACTTCAAAAGAGTTATCTTAGAAACAGACTGACAGATGAACATTTCCTTTCCTTTGGCCCCCTCTTTAAAAAGTTTGCCCATCACTGCTTTAGACACTTTCTAATTCCTTTTCCCATCTCCCATAGTTTAGAGACACATAGAATCTGCCTATAATCCTTAAACAAGTGACTTCCCCATTTTTTACCTCTTTTCCCCCATTAGTGTGGGGGAAGTGGGGAGAAGAAAAAGGAATGGAAGGGAGAGTTAATGATCTCTTTCCTTCTCACCTCTCTTCCCATTCTAAGACTATTGTAAGGATAAAAATGCAGAAGGAAAAGCACCTTGGAAACTTGTATTTTCATGTATTCATTACTCTGATCAAGTAGTGAAAAGAGTACTAAATTTGAAGTCAAAAGTTTGAATCCAAATTTTGCTAGATGTCACCCCCAATTGAGCAAATTCTCTCCCATCCCACCTCTCACCTGGGTTTTCATCTCTAGAGGGAAAAAAGGTTAGAAGACAAAAATTAGATAGTCCCCAAATGTCAAGCTAATGATTTGAGTAAGACATGAGTATTCCCAAAACAAGCAAGCATTGTGGCCAGAAACTGTCAAAGGCTTCTCTATATCAGCCAACTTCAGCCCTAAAAGAGGAAATTATATATATATATATATATATATATATATATATATGTAAAAGAGAACTTCACAGGTTCCCCAAAACTGCAGAGAGAGTAGGCATAGGCCATTGAGAAAAAATGCTCAATTTCCAGAGAAGAATTCACATTTCTATTGTTCCACCTGAATGGTTCCAAACTTCCTCTGACTGACAAACAGCAAAATGAAGCTAAACCATTCGCCATTCTAGAAGGGGGGAAAGAGAGGGGCAGACTGGTCCAAAGAGGCACATACTCCTTCCCCCACCACCCACACTCACACTCCATTATTGTCCCATTGGGTTTACCCCTATCAAGATACCTATAATTCCCCAGCATCAAAATACTCAGATGATTACCATTCATAGCTCTCACTTCTTAAGGAGCTTTCTCATTCTGCTTCTTCCCACCAATCCTGAGAATGCCCATTTTATAGAGAAAAAAAACCCTAAAATTTGGAGAGATTAAATGAGTTGCTTAGGAGTCCCAGAGTTAGCTAGTAAGTATCAGAAGTAGGTCTTATAAAATGCTTAGCACAGTTTCTGGCACATAGTAGGTACCATATAAATGTTAACTGTTTATTTTGTATTTATTCTGTATGTTCTTCTATAGGTATGTGTTCCCCCCCCCCAAGATAGAAAATAGACCAGATAATATTTCATTTTTTTTTGTCTTTTCATTCCCAGTATCTGGAACATCATAGGAGCTTAATAAATGCAAGTTGGTTGACTGGTTGATTCTCACCATCTCTCATACACAGCCACCACTAAGATGTTGCCTCAGCTCCCTGCTTCAAGTTGCAGATGGCTAGCACTGATTAAAGTGCAATACAAGCAATCAACTCACAAAGTGCCCTTTAGCCATAGCAAATAAATTCTTATGAGGTGCCCCATTAAGACTCTTTTCTACAACCTAATTTCACTAGATACAAATAAGAGAAAGGAGAGAGTCACAGTGTTGGTTTCCATCACCCCCACCCTGGACACTACTTTTCCCCCACCCTGTGATTTTCAGACAG
>NC_058132.1:613508556-613516961 GCF_016433145.1 Gracilinanus agilis | reverse complement strand
AAAAGAGGAAATTATATATATATATATATATATATATATATATATATGTAAAAGAGAACTTCACAGGTTCCCCAAAACTGCAGAGAGAGTAGGCATAGGCCATTGAGAAAAAATGCTCAATTTCCAGAGAAGAATTCACATTTCTATTGTTCCACCTGAATGGTTCCAAACTTCCTCTGACTGACAAACAGCAAAATGAAGCTAAACCATTCGCCATTCTAGAAGCGGGGAAAGAGAGGGGCAGACTGGTCCAAAGAGGCACATACTCCTTCCCCCACCACCCACACTCACACTCCATTATTGTCCCATTGGGTTTACCCCTATCAAGATACCTATAATTCCCCAGCATCAAAATACTCAGATGATTACCATTCATAGCTCTCACTTCTTAAGGAGCTTTCTCATTCTGCTTCTTCCCACCAATCCTGAGAATGCCCATTTTATAGAGAAAAAAAACCCTAAAATTTGGAGAGATTAAATGAGTTGCTTAGGAGTCCCAGAGTTAGCTAGTAAGTATCAGAAGTAGGTCTTATAAAATGCTTAGCACAGTTTCTGGCACATAGTAGGTACCATATGAATGTTAACTGTTTATTTTGTATTTATTCTGTATGTTCTTCTATAGGTATGTGTTCCCCCCCCCCCAAGATAGAAAATAGACCAGATAATATTTCATTTTTTTTTTGTCTTTTCATTCCCAGTATCTGGAACATCATAGGAGCTTAATAAATGCAAGTTGGTTGACTGGTTGATTCTCACCATCTCTCATACACAGCCACCACTAAGATGTTGCCTCAGCTCCCTGCTTCAAGTTGCAGATGGCTAGCACTGATTAAAGTGCAATACAAGCAATCAACTCACAAAGTGCCCTTTAGCCATAGCAAATAAATTCTTATGAGGTGCCCCATTAAGACTCTTTTCTACAACCTAATTTCACTAGATACAAATAAGAGAAAGGAGAGAGTCACAGTGTTGGTTTCCATCACCCCCACCCTGGACACTACTTTTCCCCCACCCTGTGATTTTCAGACAGAGTGGACTAGTGTATAGAATTCCATTATTGGAGTTAGGAAGAACTAAATTTTAATCTTTCCTTCAGACACTTACTAGCTATGTGGTCCTGAGCAAGCCACCAAATTTCTAAGCCTTCTGTAAAATGAATATGACAGCACCCAATTCACAGCTAAAATAAGATTATGATTATAAATTACTTTGCTAACCTTAAAGAGCCAGGCAAATGCCACTTGGGAGTATTACTCTATCTTTCTGGATCCTTGGTAGCTGGTTCAGAGACATCACAAATATCTCTCTACCTTAGAAGTTAAAGGCCATGCCCATGTATTGCTACATACATGTGGGTGTCCTACTGTAATAACCTCTAAAAGAAGGAGGCCATATGCTGCCATATATTGCCAATCTTCTCTGTCTATAAAGAAAACCAAAGTCTAGAAAGACAAAAGAATGTTCCCAATATCATAGAGTAGCATCAGACTAGAGCAGTCAAGCCTTGCCTTGGACACACTGCCTGAATGACTTTAGAGAATTATTTGGAGATGTTAGGTGTCTATGTCTTGGATTTATCCTCACTGTTAAATTATAAACTCCTTGAGGGTAAGAATACCAGTACCCATAACAGAAAAGAACATACTTGCCCATAAATAAATGCTCAAAACATATTTCTTGAATTTAATTGCGGCCATGAGATAATTCACTGAACCTGCATCCTAGTTCTATGAGAATGCAAAAATTAGAATCCAGTCAAAATGAAAGACAGAGTATCCAGGGAAGATCAGACCTTAGTGGTAGACCTCTTGACTATATGTGAAGCCAAAATAAAGAATTCATATTCCCTTCCTCCCTTCAAAAGATACACAACTTCATTGAACTGTCCCCTATCACTCCCCCAACTCATTTCACAACCCCATTCCTACCATAGTTAATCATCTTCATTAATTTGTATAGTCAAAAATAAGTTTTTATCCTATGACTGACCTTCAAATGATTAACTTATTTTAGCCATAACTTATTTTAGCCATACCAATTGACCACATACAAATTAAGAGAACAGGAAACATCAGCTCTTTCAAATTAGTGGAAAGGAGAGGATTTATGAGCAAACAAGAGATACAGAGTATTTTGAGATATAAAATGAATTTTTGTGGACATTAAATTGAAAGGATTTGGTACAAATAAAACAAATATTGCCAAGATTTGAAGGAAAACAGAAAATTGGGGGGATTTTTCATAGCCAGTCTCTTGGATCATGCTCTCTGATCAAAAATATATAGAGAACATTGTTGTATTCATGGGAATAAGAGCCATCTCCCAAATGAAAAATAGAGAGAAGATATGAAGAGCAATTTTTGGATGAAGAAATCAAAGCCAAATATAGGTATGTGAAAATGCTCTCAATCACTAAAGATTAGGGAAATGCATAACAAAACAATTCTGAGTTATCATCTCACACCCATCAGACTGGCTAAAATGAAAATGTTGGAGGGCATGTGGAAAAGTGGGGACATGAATACACTATTGGTGGGACTATGAACTGACCCAGCCATTTTGGAGAGTAATTTGGAATTACCCAGAGAGCTAAAGAACTGCATATAATACCCTTAAAATGAGCAATACCATTGCTGGATCTATTTCCCAAGGAGATCAGGGTAAAAAGAAAAGAACCTATATGTTCCAAAATTATAGCAGCTCTCTTTGTGTTGCAAAGAACTGGAAATCAAGCGAATGTCCATCAATTGGGGAATGGTTAAATAAATTGTGGTATATGATTGTGGTGGAATACCGCTGTGTATAAGAAATGATAAGTAGATTAATTTTTTTAAAACTTGAAAGAATTGCATGAGATAATGAAGAGTGAAATGATAGAGGCAAGAGTACATTATATATAGCTACAATTTTAACATTTGAAAACTTGTGAATATTTACCTCCAGAGAATGAACTGAGAAGTGGAAATACAAAAGACATAATTCATATATTTTGCTGCATGATACCTTGTATGGTGTGAAGAGAGAAGAGAGGGACTGAATAAAAAGAGAAATAATTTCTTTTTTTTTTAAAGAAAGAACACATGTGAGAAAAACTCAAAGAAACTTGTAAAGACTTGTATAAGCTACTACAGAATAAAATTAATGGAACCAAGAGAGTGACATAAATAAATATGGAAAGAAAACAACGTTAAAATAAATCAGAATTCAAATCAATGTTATGACCAGTCATTTCTCCAAAGAACTGCAGATGAAACCTACCTCCATTCTCTCAGTTGAGAGGTTGTGAGCTAGGAAACTACTGAATGTGATCAGTATGTCCATTTGGTTTTGTTTTTGTTTTTTTGTCTGGCTACATTATAGTTATGGAAGGATTCAGGGATTGTGACATTGGATCAGTAATAAAATATTTTATTAAAATAAGACATCAGAGTTGAACTTTTGTAGAAGATATATATATGTGTATATATATATATATATGATCATTGTTCAGTTTTTAGGGAATGAATGCTTAGTTATTTATCATTTGTACTGTAGTGTGAGATTATATTGCCACATTGCATCAATTTCTTGCCTTCATCAACATAAGGGACCTCTGAAAGATCATTCAGAATAGTTTTAGTTGTGTTTTACTGTTTTGATCTCTGTTTCTCTGACATTTGGAGAAGAGCAAAAGAGCAGTGTTTTCTTTGATCCTGAACTTGGCTCCCTCAGGAGCAGCATTTCTCGAAGGGTGGGTTGATTTATAGATTTTCCTCATCTGAAACCAGCTATGGAAAACCCAATGGTAAACCCTGCCTCCTCATCCTTGGATTGGATAACTTAACAGGGAGCCATATTTGTGTGTCTTTGGCATCTACACAGAACCGGCAGGAGTGTTTGAATCTCACATGCAGTGTTTACTCCTAGCATAGTTACAACCAAAATAATGAACAATACATCATAAAACATTTCTTAAACAGCTGTATCTGCATAGCCTCTCCAAGAAATCTCAGGTAGGATATAAACTGCTTAGAACTCAGGAGTTCTAGGAAGCGAACGGTTTGAGCTGTTGAGTTCCCCATGACAAGTCTCTCCCTCTCTGAGCAGGCAAAGAGAGAAGAACAGAAAACACAATTCCCAGTGATGGCTGACTTGTTTCCAGTAGGACCAGTATTCAAGTGAAGATTCAGAAACCCTGAACTTGGGATCCAAGGCACAGAACTGTGGATGCATTATGAATTAGAACTCCTGGTGGACCGATTTACCCCCTAGTTTTGGCTGTCCTGTTCCTGGCAAGTTGCTCTGGCTGATTCTGGCTTTGACTAGTCTATCTGAGATGAGGGTGAGTGGATTCAGCAGCTGGCCCCGGCAAGGGACGGCATTGCCATTCCACCACTGGACAGCACAACTCTACTACAGTCACATCTCTTCTCAGCTCCTTTTGTCGCTTCCTCCTTTACTGGGCTAAAACATCAACACTTCAGTACTTCATGCTGTGAAGGAAGGAGTCGACTGGACCAAAGGTGTGCTATACCTCAAGTCCATTTTCAATTGGCAAGAGAAATATGATAAAGGGTAGGATGATTTAGTGGAAAGAGTACCAGAATTAAAATTAAATGATATAATTTCTAATCCTGATTCTGCCAGTTAAACTACCTGTCTGACTTTAGGCAAGTAATTTTAATCTCTCTGTGCTTCAATTTCCTAATCTGTAAAATGTGAGAGTTAAATTATATTGGAGCTCCTTAAACTAGCGTCTAAGAATGTGTTTTAAAATTCTGATAGCTATATTTGAATAGAATTGGTTTCCTTGTCTATCATATTGTAACATGTTATAAATATTATAATCTTTTATGTTTTATTTTATGCAGCTAAAGACATTATTCTGTGAAGGCGTCTATATACTTTCCAGAGATTGTCAAATGGATCCATGATACAAAAGCAACTAAGGATGCCTGAATTAAATGGTTTCTCGTATTCCTACTAGCCTAAGAGTCTATGATCTTTAATTAAAGTTTATAGTCAAAGCCCTTCAATTCTAGAATTGCTCCTAAGGAACAATGATCTGATGATCCAAGCATTAGAGAAATGGAAATAGTCGATCTAAATTTCTTTAAAAGTTTTATTTCTTTAAGTCGAAGTGTGTGTGGGGTAGGAGGAGGGGGAGAGGGAGATCTGGTTCTTCATGTTTACCAAAGAGTTTGAGAAGTTGAAGCAACTGTGACCACAAGCCCTTCCTATGAAATGCCCTTGACTCGAACCTTTTGCCTTCCTTTCTTCATACTAATTTTCTCCAAGATGCACAATATCAACCAACCCTGTATCTTCCCCCAACTATGCTCAGAAAACTTGCAGAGACCTTTATTCACAGAGGAGAAAGTAGAAGGAGCATGGGAAGGGAAGGAAGGGAAGGCAATGTAAAGCAAGGAAAATATATATTTTGAAGAATGAGTTTGATATATCTTCTCTGGAAAGAAAGCAAAAAGAAACTGTCTGACTTAGTCCTAACCATGATGAAAGGGAACAATCAACACCCAATGGTTTCACAAAAGGCGAGCAATTAAATGTCACCACTTACTTAAGAAACATCTGCATCTGGCAAGAACATGGTCAGAAAGAACGCAGGGTAGGAAAGGAAAAAAACATTTTTTAAACTACAAACATAGTTTATAATAATGATAAATCACATATATGCATATATATATATATATATAATGATTTGGAGTTTATAGAGCATTTTCCCCCCACAACAGCACTGTGAGGTAAGTAGAACAAGTATGAAAATCCAAGTTTTAAAAATGAAGAGATCGATACTCCGAAATAATCCTAAAAAGTCCTTTTGGTTGTCCTGAATCTATATTTGAGACCTTCCCATGTTGGTAGAATCTGTCAGAGCTTGATATAATCATCAAGAATCCAGGGCCATCCACTAATGAACTGTTGGTAGAGTTGATCTAGGCCATGTCTAAAGGGCCTATAAAATTGTGCATACCCTTTGATCCATCAATACTGCTACTAGAGGGGGCAGCTGGGTGGCTCAATGGATTGAGAGCCAGGCCTAGAGATGGGAGGCCCTAGGTTCAAATCTGGTCTCAGACACTTCCCAGCTGTGTGATCCTGGGCAAGTCACTTGACCCCCATTGCCCACCTTTACCAATCTTCTACCTTGGAGCCAATGCACAGTATTGATTCCAAGACGGAAGGTAAGGGTTTTAAAAAAATATACTGCTACTAGATCTATAACTCAAAAAGATCAAAGAAAAGAGAAAAGGACTTATTTGTACAAAAATATTCATAACAGCTTTTTTTGTTGTATCAAAGAAGTAGAAACTGAAGGGATGTCCATCAATTGAGGAATAGCGGAACAAGTTGTAGTATATGATTGTAATGGAATACTGTTGTGTTATAAGAAATGATTAGCAGGATGATTTCAGAAAAATCTGAAAGACTTATATGAACTAATGTAAAGTGAAGTGAAGAGAACCCAGCAAACATTGTACATAGTAATAGCAATGTACTATGACTAAATGTTAATATCTTAACTATTATCAGCAATACAATAATCTAAGATAATTCCAAAGGACTCATGATGAAAAGATGCCCTTCACTGCAAAAAAAAGAACTGATGGAGTCTCAATGAAGATAGAAACATACCATTATTTCACTTCTTTTTCTTCAAGACTTTTTTCTTTTATTGATATCTATCTTCTTCTATAATGAGATGAATATGAAAATATGTATTACATGGTAGCACATGTATAAACTATATCAAATTGTTTACTGTATCAGGGAGTGGAAAGACAAAGAATTTGAAATTCAAAACATGAGAAAACAAATGTTAAAAATTGCTTCTACATGGAATGGGAGTGGGGTGGAAATACAATTTAAAAAAATGAATCCAGGATCATCTCCATGCCACAAAGAGGTAATCGAATAGAACTTTAAAATATACTTCCACAATGTGTATTTGTCAAATTAAATTGAACTTACACAAAAATCTGAAGGTGAGAGCCAGTAAGAGAGGGAAGGAGAATGGTGCCCATCATGGTTTCCACAACCAACCTATCTGAAAAAGGGAGGAAGCCTATAGATGGCTGTAGGGAAGGTCGTAACCTAGGCTATGGAGAGGAAAGCTGACCATGAACTAGGGAAACTAGAGAAAATGGTACTGGAATCAAGAATTGGTCAAGAAAAGAGAAATTTGGGGAGCTGAAAGGGTGGACATAAAAGTCTTTGAAGGTGTTCTTTTAAATGACAAAGTTAGTGCCCTGTTTTTCTCACTCTCCACTGAAGACTAGCAAAAAAAATAATGACCCAGAGCAAGAGAAAAAATTATGCCAATAGGGTTCCCAGTGTTGTGATTGTGAAGCTCCATTTCAAAGAGGGGTTTCAAAGAAATACCCTAATTATGAACCAAAATAGTCATATGACTACTAGGTATCCTATAGACTCTAGTATTAAAAGGAGGTATTGCAGTGTAAAGGAAAGAGTTCTGGGTTTGGTGATAGAAAACCTACATCCAAATGCCAGCTCTACTATTTACTACCAATGTGACTCCAAGTGATCAGAGTAATTTCTGTCCTATCCTTGGACCTCACTTTTCTGCCCTATAAAATAAAAGGGTTGAGCTACAGTGAGATCCCTTCCATCTCTAGTGGCTTATGATTCTGCATAATTTGCATGGTGTGCAATTAGAGATCTTCCATGTATTTTGTAATGTAACCATTTCCTAAAGAATTACATAGGAGATAAAGTCAAGAACATTGATGTGCACAAAAAGCACCAAAAAACAATGTTATTTTTTAGGGGAAAACACTAAGAGACTTAGAATGCTACACACTTGTTCTAAGGTGTCCAAATACTCATATTCTCTTACTGTATTCTGTCTTCTCATTTTACTCACTCCCTTTGTAATGTATTCATACTCTCTTTGATATAGGGTGAGAATAGTGTCACCATCATGACGATTCAGTCAGCTCAGTAGGGGAAATAAAAACAATCCAACTGGTTGACAGGCAATATGGAACAAAATATTTACTTTGTGTCAATCTGCTCATCTTTCTATCTCTCACCCTCTTTTTGTTTGGCCATGTCTATGCATGTCAGCATGATCCCTTAGAGAACTGTTCCACTGGAAACTCTGAGGATTGCTGCAGTCCATCTATGGAGATATGAAAGAATTAGACAAGAACTGTTCAGGCAATCTTGTCACCGCACAGACAGACCTAAGTTAATGATCACAAACTAGCCTGAATCATTTTATCCTGCTCTTGTTGGTTCTACCCATCATTTGATAAATCACTTAATCTCTCTCTCTCCCCCTTCTCCCTCCTTCCCCATTCTCTCTCTCTCTCTCTCTCTCTCTCTCTCTCTCTCTCTCTCTCTCTCTCTCTCTCTCTCTCTCTCTCTCTCTCTCTCTCTCTCTC
>NC_058132.1:613461252-613505608 GCF_016433145.1 Gracilinanus agilis | reverse complement strand
CCGGCCTCAGCCACTTCCCAGCTGTGTGACCCTGGGCAAGTCACTTGACCCCCATTGCCCACCCTTACCAATCTTCCACCTATGAGACAATACACCGAAGTACAAGGGTTAAAAAAAAATGTTATGATTTAAAAACCAAGGATCAACTCAGAAGACCAATCAAAATCAAGCAATGATTGGAGTGCTACTTATGTTCAGGGAACTCCTACTGGTGAAGAAGGTGTAGTTTCTGCCCTGATGGGACTTTTGTCTTATTGAGGGAAAGAAGAACCTGATTTAGATAACAATACAAGAGAGAATAGAAGTGAGATATAAATGAGACTGACTATATATTGCAGAGGAAGATGCCAAGATGAAATTGCTTAGGAACACAACAGTGATGCCCAGGCAGGATTCAGTATTCTAGGCACCACCTTTTCCATCTTCCTGACTCTGGTCAGGACTTTGGTAACCTAGCCCATTCGTGTGTGTGCGTGTGTGTGTGTGTGTGTGTGTGTGTGTGTGTAGATGATGAGGCAATTTTTCTCCAACTAAAAATATAAACATTATTCCCCTGCACACAGAGTGTGTCAAAGAAATCAAGCAGGAATCCTCAAAGAAATCTTATGTGCTTGGTTTCCAAGAATCCTAAGAAATATTAACACTTGACTTTTACATAGTATGCCCCTTTTACAATGCTGTGAAGTAAACATCATTATTATTGTACCTACTTTACAGATGAGAAAACTACGTCTCAAAGAAATAAATTGTCTTTCCCGGGACTCTATTCCAGATTTTCTGACCCTAAGACTGATTTTTTCTATCACACCACACCAAGGTGGCCAAAAGGACCCCAAAGTAAAAAGCATTTTTGATCCTCCAGCTATAGTTAAGATGGGAGGTCACAGTTTTGGCACACGGTATCCCAGATGTCACACCATCCAATCTCCCATTGCTCTTCCCCAGGACCACTTTAACTTTCTTCTCTAAGGGTCTTTGCTGTGAGCCCTGCAACTGCAGTTTTTCCATCATCTTCTGTCAGGGTGTACCATGCCCTCTGCCCTGATGTTGTTAGGCTTCCCTTTCACTTTCAGGCATTCCTCAGCCTCAGCCCATCACTCTTGGTCCCACCATTCTCCTACATCCCCCAATGTTTCCCTCCTTCCTCTGTGGATTACAGAGACTGGAAGGTATTTATGGAGTGCAATCCTCACTCCACAACCCTTCCTTCTTGCTCTCACTTTCTTCTTTCTCCCTCTGTGGGCAGCTCCTCCTCCCTCATCTGTCTTCTGATTCTCCTGGCCTTGGTATCATGAGTGACCAACACAGCTCACTTATCATTCCTCATTGCTTCTCTCCATGAAACAGGATTGAGGCTGAGAGTGAGTGTGTGTGTGTGAGTCTGTGTGTATATATGAAATTATGGTGGTTATTATGGGGAGCCCAAGAGCACCTATATTTATACTGCTATACCCACCCTGCTACCCCTGCTGCTACCTTCTTCCAGCCACAAGAGAAAGATTACAGGAAAGTATCATGTAGCATCACCTCAGACTATAACAATGAGTTGGAAAGGGGAGTTGGGAATGTTTAGCCTGTTGCACAGATGAAGGCTTCAAATGAGGTCTCCATAGGCATCCATATTGGCCTCCATAAACCAATTTGTTCATCCTCAGCTCCATGCAAGTCTTCCCCCAAAACCTGGACATATCAAAAATTTTTCCTTTTCTTAAACATTGACAGGGAAAGAGAATAAGCAGCCTCTTTTCATTCTCTGCTCCAATAGCTCATGGTCCTGATTCTCAACAAAGACATCAAAAGATGTCCCTGTTACTAAATTTTTGGGAAGAGATAAGTTAAAAGTCAAGGGAGATGTTTGACCCTGGGCAAGTCACTTGACCCCCATTGCCTACCCTTACCACTCTTCCACCTATGAGTCAATGCACAGAAGTTAAGGGTTTAAAATTTTAAAAAAAGTCAAGGGAGAGTCCTAGATCTCTGACAGAAAAGGTAGGACTAATAGAAGTTGAACTCCATTCATTCATTTATCTATTCATTCAATAAACCATTTTAGACTAGGGCTGGAAAAGAAACAAAATTTAAAGAAGACATTGTCCATGCTCTCATGGAAGGTGATAAGACACAAAATATACAACTATAATATATATTAATATTTTATAATATATTCATTCTAAGAGTTTTACTTTCCTTGATTTGGACTCCCCAAACATAAATTACAACACCTTCCCTTTCTTTATGAACATCTCATTAACGATCTACAAATTAGTGAAGGGTTCAACAAAGTTTGGTGAACAACTATTATGCCTTTCTGGGGAGGACATAATAAAAGAAAATTGGTTAAAATTGCAGTAGAGGATCTAGTGGATAGGAACTAGAAAGAAATTATTGAAAATGAGAGACAATAGACCCTGGACCACAGTGGAATTCCCTCTCTTCTGGTTCTTTAAGAGAAGTTCCCATACATCTGGGAGAGGGGATGCCCTATATGAAGGCATCAGAAATGAATCTACTTCCAGGGTAAGAATCCAATGTTCTCTGGTAAGGTATTTCCCTGAAAGAAAAACCCATTCTTCTGGCTTATGGGTTAGTCCATAGGTACTCATATTCTTGGTATAGAAATTTACTATCTATAACATGTCTGGTGTATGAAGAAAAACATACTGGGAGGTGGACCCTGCAATGTAGAAATTAAAAGAACCAAGAGATTAAAGACTCCTAGACAGGTCAGGAAATAACACTTAACAACCAACTAAGCTCTGAGACATTATTTCACACACAGGAAAATGAACCTGGTATTTCCATAAATTTGGTAATTAATAAATAGGCTATTAAAATTTTTAAATAAAAAAATGAATAAGCAAATGGTTTGTACTGGTACTCTTTGGTACAGCCTTACTGTGAGCTATGGAGCCTTGCTTCAGTCTGCATTCCTTTTTCACTGCAGTGAACTGGTCCTTCTCTACTTAGCTTCTAAGTTGTTTTCTGCAGGAAAATTGCTTCACTCCATCCTTTTGTTGGTTCTGTCACTCCAATATTTCTTTTGAAGTGTTATTTTAAGGTTTGTTGAGAGGATTCTCAGAGAGATTTGACCTTTCCATGCCTCTACTCCACCATCTTGGCTCTGCCATCAGTATTTTTATATAGTAATGACAATGTCCTGCAAGGAAAGATAATAAGGGATAACTTATTTAAATTACCCATAGACTGAATAAAATATGTAGAAGTAGATGTTCAATAACAAATTCAGGAATTATATGAACATAATTATGAGACAGTTTATACAAATAATGTTGGATTTATATAACTGGAAAAAATTAATTATGCATGGGTGGGTAAAACTAATATAATTAAAATGACAATTCCACCTAAACCAATCTATTTATTCAATGCCATCCTAATTAAATTATTAAAAAGTACTTTTTTAAGCTAGAAAAAAAATAAAATTCACTTGGAAAAACAAAAAGTTAAGAATATCAAAGAATATAAAGGGAAAAAAATGCAAAGGAAGAAGGTCCAGAAGTACCAGATTTTGAACTATATTATAAAGCAGTAATTATCAAAACTATTTGGTACTGGTTAAGAAATAGAAAAGTAAATGAGCATAAAAGCATACAGTTGTAAAAGATTATAGTAACCTTGTGTTTAACAAAGGTAAAGATTTAAGTTTTTGAAATAAGAATTCATTATTTGGCAAAGTTTGTTAGGAAACCTGGAAAGCAATCTGGTAGAAACTAGATATAGATCAATATCTTATACCAGTTACAAGACAAAATCAAAATAGATACATGACCTAAGTATAAAGAGAGATATTGTAAGCAAATGAGAAAAACAGGGAACATATTACTTATAAGATTTATGGATAGGAGAAGAATTTAGGAATAAACAAGAGATAGCATTATGAAATGTAAAAGAGATGATTTTGAACATAATAAATTGAAAAGGTTTTGTGCAAATAAAACTAACATAGCCAAGATTAAAAGGAAAACAATGTTTGGGGGAAATTTTAGAGAGAGTTTCTCAGATAAATGTCTAATATCTAAGATATTTAATGAATTTTGTCAAATATATAAGAATATGAGCCATTCCCCAATTGATAAATGGTCAAAAGATATTGACAATCTTGTTTTATGAAACCCTCAAGCACCCATTGGTCACTCTAGATATTTTATGTATTGTTTTTATCTTGGCTTCTCTTATTGTATACAGGCCACTCCTAGATATTTTAGCATCTGGCTACCTCCTCTTTCCCTAACCTCTAAGTTGCCATTTGCTTGTCCTTCCTTTCATCTACTCTCTAAAGTATATAGAAGACCCTGAATTCTACAGTTCAATAGAAATTCCCATTATTAGTGTCTTTGTCAAGACAGGTTTCCAAATGGTGGCTTATAAGCATTGCCTCCTTTGTTCTGACTAAAAATGTTCTCTATTATACCTACTTTGGTAATTATGTGGTGTTTTTTTTCAGGTTGACAACATGGAACAGACAATTTTTAGATGAAGAAATCAAAGTTATATATAAATATAGGAGAAATGATCTAAATCATTATTGATTAGAGAAATGCAAATCAAAACAACTCTGAGATATCATCTTATATCTATCAGGATGGTTAAAATGATAAAAGGGTAAAATGACAAATGTTGGAGGAGATGTAGAAAAATAGGGACACTAATACATTGTTGGTGGAACTGTAAACTGATCTAACCATTCTGAAGAACAATCTGGAATTATACTCAAAGAGTTATAAAACTGTGTATACCTTTAAACCTAGCAATACTACTCAAGTTTATTTCCTAAAGTGATCAAAGAAAAGGAAAAGAAACTATATGTTCTAAAATATTTATATGAACTCCCTTTGGGTAACAAAGGAATGGGTACTGAAGGGACATCCATAAATTGGGAAATGACTGAACAAGTTATAGTATACGATTGTAATGGAATACTATCATGCCTTAAGAAATGACAAACAAGATGGTCACAAAAAACCTGGAAAGATTTATATGAAGTGAAGCAAAATGAAGTGAGAAAAACCAGTAGAACATACATGGTAACAACAATAATATACAATAATCAACAGTGAATGGCTTGACTATTATCAACAAGGCAAGGATCCAGAACAGCTCCAAGAGATTCATGAGGAAATAGGTTAATCCATCACCACAGAAGGAAGAGGCAGAGTCTGAATGAGATTGAAACATACCATTCTTCACTTGATTTCCTCCATGAATTTTTCTCTAGTATAAGCAATATATATCTTGTTTTACAACATGACAAACAGGGAAATATATATCATTTGATAAAATATATATACAACCTATATTATATAATCTGTCTTCTTGGGGAGGGAGAGAAGTGGGGAGGAAGGAGACAACATGGATTGCAAAATGTCATAAAATAAATATTAAAAATTATGTAGATATAATCTGAAGAGAGAAAAAAGAAAAAAATCTAAAAATAAATGGGTTATTATTATGAAAAAATCAGCTTCCTAAATATAGTATAGAGGATGTATAGTTAGATAGCAATTTCTCTGAAAAATATCTCTGAGTTTTAATGGACTTCAAACTCAATATGAGTTAATAATAAGCCAATACATATAAAGCTCTTTTTAAATCTTAAAGTGACACATGAATTTGATCATATTAATAATACTCTGAAAGTTCTTTTAATGTTTGAAGGAAGTTGTCATACCCTCCCTTAATTTTCTCTTCTCTGTGATGCATAAACAAAGCCTTTCACCATCCTAAAGGTCCTACTCTGGAAACTATACAACTTATCAATATTCTTCCTAATAAATAGGAAGTTTTCAAAAGAAGAAATCAAAGCTATTTATAGTTTCATAGGAAACTTATTTTTTATTAGTAAAAGGCAAATTAAAACAATTCTGAGATACCACCTATAAAAAAATAAAATTAATATATAATGATAACTTTGAAAATATTATGGTTTTTGTAAGATTTATTAGTAATCTCTAGATAATAAAGCCAGGTGCCATGCTAGCTTAGGCTGTTCAAGAAGCCCGCCATTCCCTGCCACCACCATGCTGCCACAGGGAGGAAAGAGAACTGGGAATTCCAGCCCCTCAATTTTATCTTCCTGTCTACATCAGCGTGTAATGACAGGAAGCCAGTGGGTCATGGGAAATGTAGTTAAAGACCCCAAAATTTCCAATAACACACACCTCACATCTAACAGATTGACTAAGAAAAGGAAAATCACGAATGTTGAAAAATTGGGATACTAATGCAATGAGTTGGTGGAGTTATGGATATAACCAACCATTCTGGAGAGCAATTTGGAACTGCTCCCAAAGGGTCATAAAACTGGGCGTACCCTCTGACCCAGCAATATAGCACCTAGTTCAGTATCTCAAAGAAATTGAAGAAAAGGTGGGGAAGTATGTATAAAAATATCTATTTAAGCTTTTTTTGTGGTGGAAAAAGAATCGGAATGTGAAGGAATGTCCATCATTTGGGGAATGGCCGAGTATGATTCTGATGGAATACTACTATTATGCTATGACAAATGATAAATCAAATGATTTTTTTTAAATCCTGGGAAGACTTATATGAACTAATGCAGAGTGAAGTGAACAGAACCAGGAGAGCATTGTATGCCATTAACATCAAAATTATACTATAATCAACTATGAATGAGTTAGCCATTCTGATCAATACAATTGTCCAAGAAAATTCCAAAGGACTTATGATGAAAAACGCTATCCATCTCTCAAGAAAGAATTAATGAAATCTCAATGCAGATTAAAACATACTTTTTCATTTTCTTTTTCATTTTTTTTGCAAAATAGCTAACATGGCAATATGTTTTGAAGGACTTTATATGTATAATTGATATCATTTTCCTTGCTTTCGTGATAGGTGAGGTGGATTGGAGGAACATAATTTAGAACTTGGAATTTTTAAAAAATAAATGATAAAATTAAAAAAAAATTTCTAAAGCATGGCTTCCATATTTAAACACAATGCTCCACTGTAGTCTAAACAGGGCTAAGTATAGTGGTGCTATTAAATGTCTTTGTTCTGGATACTTTTTTCTCTCCCAATGTAGCCAGCCTTAGATTACTCTTAGGTAGCCTTAGACTGACTCTCTTGGCTAGCATATAATACTATTGACTCATACTGAGGCAATTTGGTAGAAAGTGATCTGGGTTTAAATCATAATTCTGGCACTTCCTTAGCTGTTTGATCCTAGGGAGGTCTTTTATCCTCTTTGAACCTCAATGTCTTCATCTATAAAATGGCACCAATAAAGCAAGTACTAGCTCAAAGAGATGACCTCTCCTGGCTCCCTGACTCGCTGCCTATTTGTTTTATGCCATATGAGGACCAGTTCAAGTGAATGAGGAAGTTTTTCCTGGGGAAGATGGGGCTTAAGAGGGACATAATTCCTGTCTTCGGGTATTTGAAGCCCTCCTGTTTCCATGGCTTCCAGGTTCACCTAATCAAGCCCTATGGGATACATGACTTAGTTGGAAGGAAACTTAGTCATCATATATTAAATCCCTGTCACTACACAGTCATGTAGTTTAGTGTCAGCATTCTCTCTGTCAGTTATGAGAATCTAATGAAAATGCCCCAGAATTGCCTAGGAAGCCACGTAATATACAAACGAGGAAGCTAAATAGAAGCACCATGTTATAGATTTAAGAAAAAGGGGGGGGGCAGTATGGAAAACTAGGTTGTGAGTCAAAAGACCTGAATTTGAATCCTGGTTCTGTCATTTACTATTCTATGACTTTATGAGGAAGGCAATTCCCAACTGAGACTGTTTCCTTAGCTTCAAAAATGAAGGGATTGAACTAAATGACCCTTTAACACCCCTTCCAGAAGCAATTTACTGTAATGCTAAAACAAAGAGGTGGATGACTTGCTTAACTGATAGAACAAGTAAGTGGCTGATCTGGGAAGGAAATCCAAGCAGCTATGGAACACGGCAGAATTCATAAGAGAAAAAGAAGCCTGAAGAAGTCAGGTGCCTCCTACTTTTATGCCATAGCCATCTAGGTTACAGAAATCATATCCACGTCTCTGACTTTCCAGCACATATACACAATCTCAGCATTTACTTTAGCTTCTCTCTCTTATTTCATGTGGGAAGGCTTTGCTCTGGTTTTCTATGACAGATTCAGTTCCTCTCCTACCTTACCCCACTGTCCTCTTCCCTTATATTTTAAGGACCAATTCAAGCAGAGTAGGGAAAAGGTCACATAATTCTGCTGTCCTGCTGGGATAACCCCCAGATTGTTCTTACAGGCTTTTTTGGCACAAGATGACAATGCAGAAGACCAGATGTGTCATCGTCCATCACCCTCCTCCCTCTAAAGGGAGAACCATGCTGAGGAGCCATGCAGTGTGATCAAACCTGGTGGGACATATGCAGGGAGGGATTAATCATAAGATCTGGGGCTTTAAAAATGTACAAGGATTTTTTCTAAGTCCTTCATTCATTCATCAAAAATTCACTAGGCGTTTTTTTGAGCTCTTATTCTTCTGGAATCACCTAGTCTCCTGTGTGTTTGATGGAAACTCAGCGCTTATTTACTGGTTGTCTATCTAGAAGCCTGGCTGCCTGCCTGCCTCCCTGCCTATTCTCCTAGCTCCCTGGGTTCTGGAATGCCCTCCTGACTCCTTCTCGCTTCTCTTGCTTGTCTGCTATCTCAGTTTCCTGACTGACTACCTGCCTGTTCTTTTGTTTCCTTGATTCCCCAACTGCCTGCTCTCCTGACTGCTTATCTGTCTGCTTATCTGCTTACCCTCCTAACTCCTTGGCTGCCTACCTGGCTGCCTTCTCTCCTGCCTGCCTTCCTGCCTAAGCTAGCTCAGTGAGGGTGATAGTTTGCAGCTTTTTCCTGTTCACTTGCAGCTTTGGTGTCTCTTTCCACCCTGTCCTCCAGCTGCTGGGCATTCCTCCAGGCCTCTGCATAGTGCCCTGGCTCCTCTCCATCATCAGCTTTGCCTTTGCTGCTGCACAAGTTTCTGTAATTCTCATCATCACCATCATTGCTGTTGCCATCACCCCCAACAGCCTTTATTAAAGTGCCTCCCTCCTTCCTCCCCATCCCTCCTGCTGGGCTGGATGGGCTACAAAGGAAGTTATATGGACCCGGTCCCTGCCCTCGGGGAGCTTGTGCTGATGTCAGGGAATGGAAAGGCTTCACAGCTGAATAAACACTAGACAAGCCTGCTGGGTTGTATGAGAATCAGCCCTTGCCTTGGCACAGAAAGGGAGGAAAAAGGCAAGTGCCCACTTTGGTGAGTGGAGTTGGGGGCAGTCAGAAAAGCTCCATAAAGAAGTGTGAACAAGGCAGCCTCCTTGATTTCTCTTAACAGCCAGTGTTATGCTTCTCACCTCTCAAGCCTTCTCTTCCCATCATTCTCCAACCTTTATTGCCAAGCAATTCCCTTCCCACATCCAGCAAGGCCCTTCCTTCTCTCACCTGCACACACAATGGACCCAGTGACCAGCAGATGGCTAGATAAGCATAATAGCCACCATTTATATGAGGCTTTCAAGTTTGCAAAGCATTTGACTTTCATTAATTCATTTGAAACTCACACCAACTTTGTGAGGTTGGTGGTCTTACCTTACTATTTACAGGGGAGGCAACAGAAGCTCAAAGTGGTAAGTGATTCACCCATCATCATACCTCATAGGCAGGAAGTGAACCTGGGTCCCATACTCTCTATGAAGCCATACCACTTCCCCATGTAAGTTGTCCCTGTCTTTTGAACCCCATATTTCTGTATCCTTGGAGGGTGAGGGGTCGGGCTAGTTTCAAAAGGAATCCCCTGCCCCTCCATGCTGTCAGCCCCAGAGGATATATGTCTAAGTAGCTGTCTTTTATAGCCAGAGAAGACTGCCTACAGAACTACTGTCTGTAAGGTAAGCAGCCGACAAAAGGGGGAAGAGATATGGCCATCTTGCCCTGCTCTGAATTCCTAGAGTCTGATCCTTGCAGAGTATCTGTCGATTTCTGTCTATTGCCCTTCAAAATTGAGTTTCAATGTTGTAGGGTTCCTGGGTTCAAAATGAAACCCCTAAAATGAGAAAGGAAGCAAAGGAAAGCAGAAACCAATCCACAATTCCAAAAGCACCCCTACCTTCCTTCGTTCTTTCCTTCCTTCCTTCCTTTCTTCCTTCCTTGTCCCTTCCTTCCTTCATTATTCCTTCCTTCCTTCCCTCCCTCCTCTCAATCTGGACAGTTTCTCACTCTGTCCAGTATTCCCACAGCTAGTGTGGTCTGCTTCTCATCTTCTCTTTATGCATCTCCAAACTCCAGGCTAGTCCACTCTCAAACTTTATTAGGCAAGATAATGCCAGATAAGTATGGTCCATAAAGCTGATACACCATATTCCCTGAGTTCCCATCATATAAATCAGTTGTCCAAGCCTTCCTGACTTCCTTCACATTCCTATCAAGGAGTAGTGAGTGGTAAATTTATCCAAAGAGAGTCAATGGTAAATCCCAGGCAGAGATAAAAGAAGTCAGAGTAAAGAAAGAAAGCCAAGAAGTACGGGAAATAAGAAAATCGGGTGCTGATTAGAACAAAAACAAAGTGGATGCCTCATCTCCACCTATATATCTACACACACACACACACACACACACACACACACACACACACACACACACACATTTGCAAAGAATCACAGATGCAAAGATAGAACAATGGGAACCAGGACAAATGATGGAGACAGTGAGAGGATTTGGCTAAAAATATTATCAAATATGTTGGGAAGAAAAAGAAGAATCTCTATGGGGAGGTTTAAATATTGACACAATTGAACATATTGGGAGGCGACAAGTGGAGCTGCTAAGGAAGGCAGGAAGAGATATGGGCTCATCACAGAGTTCAAGAATCCACGTGGGGAGGATGTGGGTGAAGGGCAGTTGGGTGGGGAGATAGGATAAAAGAGAAAGCTGGAAGGAAATAGGCACAAGGTTATGGTGGTTGGAGGGCCATGTGCACTCGTATCCTGTCCAAGGGCTGAGAAGGGAGTGACGGTCTCAGGGGATGGGTGTGAGGAGGTCCCAGTTCCTGAAGAAGGCATCTGTCAGGCATGCCTGTGTTCCCAATGACTCTGAGGCAGGAAAGGTTTTGGAAGATCAAGAGAAAAGGGAGCAGAGATGGGAAGTGATGAAGGCATGAATCATTTGGGAAGAAGAGAGTAGAAGGAGACAAAGGCATGGATTTTCCCTCTTCTCCTCTCCACCCTAAAGGCCCCCCATAATTTCATCTCTTCCTTCCCCACCTCCACACATTTTCCCACCCAGTCCCATGTGTACCAAGCCAATTTGTGATTCTCATTTAACAGATCTCTTTACAGCAAGTTTTCCATCTCGAGTACTGATGTCCATCAACTCTCTCATCTCCTGTTCCATCCTCCCACTATGACTCTTCAATAAAACAAGTCAGTAAGACATCAGAAATTAGAGTAAATGAGTTAATTTCTCATTAGGTAGCCTGTGATCATCTAAAGTCTATGATTCTATGCAGCTTAGCAATAACATAGCATAACGGACTTGGAATTGGGAAAGCCTTGGTTCTCATTGCATCTCTGACACATTCTAGTTATGAGACCATTGACAAGTCACTTAAAACTCTCTGCCTCAGTTTCCATATCAGTAAGATCAAGATAATGATATCTAAACAACATATATCTAGGGCAGAGGTTCTTAACCTGGGATCCAGAAATTATAAAGAGAATTTGATAACTGCATTTCAATAGAATTGGTTTCTTTCATAATCCTGGGTTTTATTTTATGTACATTATTCTAAGAAGGAGGCCACACAAATTGCCAAAAAAAGATGTATAACACAAAACAATTTAAGGACTCCTGTTCTGAGAGTTGCTGTGACAATCAAACAAGATTAGATATAGATACAGACATCTGACTTCAAGCTTTTATATACAACATCACTTGCTATAAAAATATCACTTATTATTATATAATGACAATGAGCCTAAGGATGTAGAAGGGAAGATGTGAGAGTTAAAGAGATTTTAAACAACCTTGGACAATCCCAAAGAGATCACAGAGAATTCTGAGAACTTAGACATCCCATCAATTGCCATAGATTTGCTCCAAACCTTTTGTGCCTACTTGGACTCCATCCCTTATATCACCATTCTCTCACCTGAGCAAGGGAAGCAGGGTGGAGAGCTTTCCCAGGATGTCACAGAGTCATAGGCTGTGACGATCAATGGTTCACAAAAAGCCCTCCAGATTTCACCAAATCTTTCCCTTGCTCATAGGACTCCAAATAACATTATCAAAGGACCTGTTCCTCTATCATCAGTTTAACAATACAAATAGCCTTACTCAGACTTGCCACTGGGGTTTCAGTTCCTTCTTAGATCAATCCCACTGAATGGCGGGTAATAAACTAGGGGAGCAGGGAGGCTAATCCACTTTGGGGTAATCCAGAGGGGTGTGTGTGTGTGTGTGTGTGTGTGTGTGATTGTCATGACTTTTGTGCCTTTGGCCCATTCCTTAACCTCAGCTGTATCAATCCCCTCAATCAAGCCCACTGTGGATATGGAAAACAACCAGTTATTGTCCTCTGCATAATAATTATCCCTTCAGAGACAGGGAGAATAGTGTTCAGTTTTTCACCAACCCATCCCCCATCACTTCTACTCCTCAGAGTCCTCAGATTAATGTTTTCCTCCTCCCCCATCTGAAAAGGTCTCTTGACTTTTACTCAAGAGAGATGAAAGAGGGAAGGGAGACCAGAATAAGAATGGCATTGGGGAGAGGAAGATGAGAAAATTATCAGAATCCAAAGTCTCCAACAACTCTGCCTGGTCTGAGACATGGAGAGCCAAGAACAGATGTGATACTCTAGCAGGTCAAGAATAAATGTCAAATCTGGCCTCAGACACTTCCCAGCTGTGTGACCCTGGGCAAGTCACTTGACCCCCATTGCCTAGCCCTTACCACTCTTCTGCCTTGGAGCCAATAGACAGTATTTACTCCAAGACAGAAGGTAAGGGTTTAAAAATTAAAAAAGAATAAATGTGGGTCAGGGCTGAGCCTAGAATTCTCCTACATTGTTTTTCTTCATCTTAAAAGTGTTAGAATTAGACTTAATGGTCTCTGAAGTCCTTCCATACTCCAGACCAGTGATTCCCAAAGTGGGCACTACCGTCCCCTGGTGGGTGCTGCAGAGATCCAGGGTAATGGTGATGGCCACAGGTGCATTTATCTTTCCTATTAATTGCTATTAAAATTTTTTAAAAATTAATTTCCAGGGGGCTAAGTAATATTTTTTTCTGGAAAGGGGACGGTAGGTCAAAAATTGGGAACCACTGCTCTAGAGTAATGATCCAATCTAATAAGAGATTTTGAATGCCAAAAGCTTGCCATTGGGAATAGCCCCAAATTTTGTTTGTTTTCCTCCAAAATATGCACATCCACAGCATAGGACAGCAGAAATGTAGCCAAAGGTAGGGAGGATTCACAGTACAGGGACGTAGGAGGAGGCCACTCAGCGAGTTTCTAAGATATTCATCGAGATACTGCCCCTTGGGAGGTCCATCAATTGGGGAATGACTGAACAAATTGTGGTATATGATAGTGATGGAATACTATTGTGCTGTATGAAATGATGAACAAGATACTTTCAGAAAGAGCTGGAAAGACCTACATGAACTGAAAGAGAACCAGGAGAACATTTGTACACAGTAACAGCAATATTGTGGAATGATCAACTGTGAAAGACTTGGCTACTCCCAACAATACAATGATCCAGAATAATTCTGAAGGATTTATGACAAAGAATTCTCTCCACCTCTAGAGAAAGAACTGTTGGAGTCAGATGTAGATCAAAGCATCCAATTTTTCACTTTAATTTATTGCGGGTTTTATTTTGGAGTTTTGGTTTTATATGAGTATTCTCTTGCAGAAATGAAAACATGGAAATAAGTTTTGCAAGATTATACATGCATAAACCAGATCAAATTGCTTGCCATCTCTGGGAAGGAGGAGGGAAGGGAGGGAAGGAGACAATTTGGATCATTTAACTTCAAAAAACTTATGAGGAAAATTATTACAGATAAATGGCAAAATAAAATAACATTACAAAAAAAAGAGAGAGAGACTGCCCATTAGGCTAAGAAATAGAACACCAGGGTCTTCATCTTATTTGGGACTCTGACCTCTCTGTAGAATCTTGGGAGAGTATCTTTTATTCTTGCTCCAGGCCTCCCCTAGACTAAAAGGCTGATTGAGATCATATGCGCTAAGCACACAAAAGAGAGTGTCTGATTCAAAGCACAGGTATGTTCCTATTCTGTGAGCATTTCGTCTAGGGAAGTTAGCTAGTGTTTGTTCCACAGGCCCAAGGGCTTTGGAGAAAGATCCAGGAACCCCTGGCAACCTAGAAAATATCAAATAATGAGGCAGAGTTAAGAGAACTTTGGACAGCTTGGGGAAAGGGAGAAACTGCTGCCATTTTCTAAGGAAAGACAAAGCTGAAACCAGCCACACATTTGGTCCATCAGCAATTAGAATGAGTGGTGGGGTCCCTTTTGGGGTCCCCGTGTCTCTCTTCATACTCTCCTTTCCTTCTTTTGCCCAATGACAAATGGCTCTTACCTTTCCAGCACTTCGTGCCCCAAAGCTCCCTTAGGATCCAAGCCACAAGGGAGGAAGGAGTCAAAGGGAAACCACTCACTCTTTGGCTGCCCCTCAGCCTCCAAACCAAAGCGGGCCCAAGACAATAGTAAGATCCTGACACCCAGACCATGAGCAAGCCCGGGGGTTCTCCTTGATTTTAAAACCCGTGCGGATTTCCAGGGAAATTTCATCCATATGTTTCTGATTCATTTACACTTAACTCATCAAAATGTTATTTGGTGAGAGCTATTTGAAGTCCAAAAGGCCTATTATGAGCCTATTTCATATGAGCCCTGAGGAATTCTTTTCCTCCCTGTTTTTTTTTCCTTGCAGGTTTTTTCGTTCTGTTTTATTTTCATGGGTGTATTCTTTCTTTCTTTATTATTATTATTTTTTTTAAGTTTTCCCTTTCTTCCTCCAGAAAAGCAAGTCACATCCTGAATTGGAACCAGGCCTATGAACTCATATCTGATTGGAAAGAACATTTGGCTAAAAGACAGGAGACCTGGGTTTTTGCCCACTGTGGGTCCAGGGGCAAATCGTTCTCTGAAGATTCTCAGTTTCCTCATTTGTAAAATGAGGGAGCTGAATTAGTCAATCTTTAAGGGCCCTTTTCATGCCTACCATTTTATGATTTAATGACCTTCCCAACTGTATCACTCTACACTATTATTTTCCCTCCACCTCTAACATTCTCTGTTCTAGGATAACACTTACAGGTTTAGTGTTCTATGTCCCACGTGTCCCAACATTCTGTGTTCTAAGGACTCTTCCAGCTCTCACATCCTGTGCTTTGTGATTCCCAACGAGGAGTTCAGCCTTTACCCTCTGCTCTCTTCTTCATCCCACTGACCACCTTAGTTCTTGAAAGAGGTTTTACATTTATGGAAAGGTAAATGGGGACATTTCAAAATGGGTAACAAGGAGGTCAAACTGGGGAAGGGGGTGACAAAAGGAGAGAATAATGTAATAGACCTCAATACAAACAAGATTTAAGATTTAAAAGATTTAAGATTTGTAAAGCACTTTACAAATGTGATCTATATTCCAGTTCAACCAAGGACAGAACAATAAGGAAGGAACTAAAATAATAACAAGAAAAAGGAAAAAAAATATTGATTAAGAACCTACGATATGTGAGCCACTATTCTAAGTGCTTTACAAATATTATCACATTTGATCCTCAAAACAGCCCTAAGAAGAACTATTAAATCTCCTTTTTACAGTTGGGGGATTTGAGGCAGACAGATTAATTGACTTGCCCAAGGGGGCACGCAGCTAGTGTCTGAGGCAATTTTGACTCAGGTCTTCCTAGCTAAAGTTTGACACCAGGCAGAATTTCTTTTCTAATAAGAATACAAAGTCTTACCTTGGACACCATGGGAAGCGATGGAATCTTTCTTTGGAGAAAGTCCTTAAGGGGGCAACTTGGTGGCTAAGTGGATAGAGGGCCAGACCCAGAGATGTGAGGTCCCAGGTTCAAATCTGATTTCAGATACTTCCTGGCTGTGTGACTCTGAATAAGTCACTTAACCCACCTTGCCTAGCCCTTACCACTCTTCTGCCTTAAAACCAATACAAAGTATTGATTCTAAGATGGAAGCTAAAGGTGTAAAATGTTTTTAGAAGTCTTAAAGAAGAAAAGTGATAATATCCCATTCCCAATGGGGACTAGAAGAGGTGCTATTCCCCTGAGCAATAGGAAGAGAGATGAATTGACCTCTCAAACATCCTTACCCAGCCCAGAGCTTTTGGTTCTCCAGTTAAATGGGCCTCACACAGCTGAGTCTGCCAACAACAGAGAGCAGTCAGTTCTGTCACCCTTCCTCTAAGACTACAGGCTCCCACAGGGTGAAAGGGTCAAATGCCTCCAGTGCCCCAGAGTTTGACCCTCAGCTGTTCAGCCCCTGTCACTCCAGAGTGAGGACAGAGCAGAATAACTAGGTTTTCCCAGCTGGTGAACTCAGCCCCTGAACCATTCTCATTCATTCATCATAGGCAGACTCATTAGAGGGCTTCATGTGTTGGGGATTCTGATTGCTGGGCTGAAAACTGAGCAGCAACAATGATAACAGCAGCAAGAGGCCTCTGCTTTAGTTACTAGGCTTTTCCCTAAAACCATGAGGAAGATAGCAGGAGCAAGGCCAATATCCAGGTACAGAGTAGGGAGATAATCAATAAATTCCAAGTCCCCAGATCAGCATGGTACCAGTTTATATTCTGTACAAGCTCCGATGGCAATCCATCAATCAACCAATAAGGATGACTTAGAATCTGCTCTACTCCCTACCCTGTGAGAGGTACTAAAGGGGAAAAAAAAGGGCTCCTGTTCTTTTTTTTTTTAACAATTTATTTAATTGTTTTAAGCATTTAGATTTTCTCTCTTTCCCACCTCCCCCACCTCCACTCTGCTAAATACTCTGATATAGGTTATACCAGTGCAATACATAGTTCCATATGCTCCATGCCATGATAGAAGACATTTATCACAAATACAATAAAAAAGTGGAGCAATCACACTCCATCAGTTTCTTCTTTGGCTGAGGAGAGCATTTTTCATTTTGTCCCTTGTGCATATCTTGGGAAATTTCTTGGCTGATAATAGATTAACTCTTCACAAGTTGATCATCATGCAATATTTCTTTACTGTATACATTGTTCTCCTGGTTCTTTTCACTTCTCTTTACATCAGTTCATAAAAGTCCAGGTTTTTCTGAACTCATCCTATTTGTCATTTCTTATGGTGCAATAATATTCCATTACAACCACCCAAAGCTATGCCCACAACTTGTTCAGCCATTCCCCAAGTGATAAGACAACCCCTCATCTTCCAATTCTTTGCCACTACAAGAAAGATGGCTAAAGAAATTTTGGTACAAGTAGGTCTTCCCCTCTTCTTTCTGATCTCCTTGGGAAGCAGAAGCAGTAGTAGCTTTATGGCCCTTTGAGCCTGGTTCCATATTGCGAAAGGTTGTATCAGTTCACAGTTCTACCAATAGTGGATTAGTGCCTCAATTATCCCACATCCCCTCCAACATTTGTCATTTTCCTTTTTGGTCATGTTAGCCAATCTGATAGGTGTGTGAGCTGGTACCCCAGAGTTGTTTTAATTTGCATTTCTCTAATAAATAGCAATATGAAGTATTTTTTGTGACTATAAATGGTTTTAACTTCTTCCTCTGAGAACTTTTCTTGAGGATCCCATAGTCCAATTAGGAAAAGATGAGTGAAAACAATAGAGAATACTATAACGCACACACACAAACACGCGCACACAAAAAATATTCAATGGTAATGGTGTGAACAACGTTCCTGTAGACAAAGAAGACCCATAAAAAGGTTATTTTGTCCAATCCATCTTACATCTCTAGACTATCTATCTTGTGTGAATAGGTCAATATATAATTTTTTTGGCCCTAATTATTGTTACTGTTGTGGGAAATGGACTGGTGAAGACATTTGATTCTCATGATTTTGAATTGTTGTTATTTGTCCTTCATTTTTGAAGAGGACCAAAGACATCAAGGGGTGATGTGATGTCTTTACTTATGCATGAATTGGATTGAAGTGAGACAGAACTATATAAAGCCTCATTCTCACTCTCTCTTCTTCCAGAGTTATCAAAGTCCAGGGGCAAGACAAAAGTCAGGACCACTGGTGATAGCCCAGGATGCAGACATTATTCAATGTCTGACCAAGCTCTAAGCTCTCCACAGTATCTACTTCTACCACTTTCATGGCATTGGAACAAATTATTTTCAGCTGTTCATTCCACTAGGGGATCTTCACATGCAGAAGACACCTCACAAATTCAGTGAAGGTTTTGTGACCCATTGGTTACCTTCAACCTGATTTAGCCCAGCTGCTGGGGTGTGGCCACTGGTGATTTTGAGTATTCCTTCAGGGAAGAAATGGGACAAAATTCTAGATTTTAATTAGATAATTTTAGATAAATATTTAGATAATTTTAATTAGTGATTAATTAACTAAAATTACAGATAATTGGGTTTTCAGAAATGAAGATATAGAATCATAGCTCTAAACCAGAAGGGACTTTAGAAGCTATTTTTCCCAACTTATTCATCAGGGAACTGGGGGCCATGAACTGTTTTTCAAACTCTTACCTTCTATGCTCCAAGCAACACTAAAATGTTAAGTTCCTTAAGATCAAGAATTGTTTCATTTTCATTTTTGTCTGCATCCCTAGAAACTATTGTAGTACTTTGCACCGATTTAAGTATTCCATAAATGTTTATTGGATAGAATCAAGTCTCCCACTCCAACAAAAGCACCCCCCTCCCTCCCTTCTCTCTATTAATGATTTCTATTTTCATTTTCCCACAGTTATTTGAGGTTCTGTATTATCTCTCTATTAATCCACTAAATCCTAGAGATCATAAAATTAGTCTTTGTGTCCCTAGAGCCCAAGCACAGTGTCTTGTATACAATGAGCACTTAATTTGATTGTTAAATTTAATTAAGCTGAAGAGAGGAACTCTTTCTTGAATTCACTTTGGCTCATGGTAAACCCTTCTTTCTTGAGTCAGGATAAATGAAGAGTTATTGTTTCCTATAGACAGAAAATCTTAAACTGTTGGAAGGGCCACCAGTGGCTTAGTTCCTTAGGTGTCCTATCCTATTACAAGACTGTGAGTTCCATGAAAGTAGCTCCATTGTCTTAATCAAATTTTGTACCACCACCCCCAACCTAGCAGAATATTCTGCACACAGTAGGCACTTAATGTTTATTCAATCAAAGTGTTCTAACTAGATCAGCAGTATTGGTATGTTCACCATTGCCTTTGCACCAAAAATTCAGGGTACCTAGAAATGAAGAAATCAATTTGCTATTTGTCAGCAAGAAAAGAGGAAGACTGTGAAGTGACTAGAGTAATGGTCGGCCTTACTCCATATCCAGAACTTGGGGATGGTTCTCCTTTTCCTTCTTCTCTGTCTTCCTCAAGAAACCATAATGAATCTGGGAAAGAAAAGAGGCTCTGCTTTTGCCGACTTCTTCCTGGACTACATTCAGCATGGCTAAAAGGGACCAGCTGTGAGAGATTGGGTGGCAAGTCTCATAAATGACCTATGAATTTTATTTACTCCCATAAATAATTAGAATAAGAAATGTTTGGTAGCCTTGTCCCACCACCCAGTCTCTCCTTTCCAGTTCTGGTGTCAGTGGAAGCTGTGAACTTCCTGATGATGCCAAGCTCACTTGGGGCTCCAGCATACACTCCCTCCCCAAAGTCCAAGGCCTCCCATAGTCCATTATAAGCATGACTCATTATTGAGACTGACAGCTTTATGGCTAGCTAAAGAGATCACTCTTCATCCACCCAAGACACCCCTCAGTGCCGACTCCTGCCTGCTGAGACCCACATGATGGATTAGATCAATCCAGAAATAAGGTTTTATGAATCACGGAAAAGCCATGGCAATTTTGTCTCAGAAAGGGAGCTAAGCAGTTGTCAGCCTCAGTTTCTATTTAGATATTCATCTTCACTTAAATATTTTAAAAGCTCCTTAACCCAGACACTACCTATACTGATGAAGCCCTTCTAAAGTGAATTACCAAAGCCAAAAAGTTTATCATCTGATAGACAACTTTCTTTCCAAACTTAGTCCCAATAGTCACTGGATAAGCAATACCCAATAGATTACCAATATCTTATTTTTCTCAGCAACCCTAATCACCCCACACTGAAACAAAGGTGACAAGAGTCTCAGAGTTGAGTAGGACGCTAGTTATACATTCATCTATTCATTCAACAGACATCTACTATTAATAAAGTCTAACATTTATGTGCTGATTTAAGGTTTTTCAAAGTGCTTTACATAGATTATCCCAGTCTGTCCTATGTATATCACATTATGCTGGAGACCTGGGGGAGATGCAAAAGACACGTGCCAATCAGTTCTTGTCCTCTGGGTCGGACTTTGAAATTATAAGGCTGATTTTGAAACCAAGAGACTAGAGCTCTCACATCAAAATAAACACTGTCATCTTCAAAGTAGTTCCTTGGGGAGCTCCAGGCTCATTCCAATAAAGTCATCTTCATTCAAATTCTGAAGGGACTCCTCTTATGAACTGTCTTCAGAACATGAAGCACATTCTTCTTCCAGTCCTTGGTCAAGGCAAACCATCATTCTTTGAGCAAAGATTTGATGTTTGGTGCAGTCCTAAGTTATCCTGAGCCAAGTCTGCTGAATAAACAAGTAATCCCTCTGATTATAAGCTTTAGCTTTAAAAACTAGGTGCGATTCTATCCATCAGGACACCAGTTTTCTTCTCTACTTCCTAAACTGTCTCCAAAGGTAGTTCAAGCCATTTCTTCAAATGGTTATTAAGTTCCTACAACATGCACTGGGCTAGGTATTTCCAGAGATACAAAATTGAAATAAAGCCCTGGCCCTGCACTCACAAAGCATATAGTCTAGAAGAATGAAATGAGAATACCCAAATAGCCAAAGCACAAATTAATACGTGATAAATATTTAAGAGGGAAGCAAAGTGCAAAAAATTTCCAGGAAATGGGGAGCAATAAGGGAAAACTTCATGGAAGGGATGGCATTTGAGTTTAAAAGAATCATAGGAATTCAATGGGCAAAGGTAGGGAGAGTATTCCAGGCAAAGGAACCATCATTAGCAAAGGCATGGATGGAGTATGGCACAAGATGGTAGAATGATATTGTCAAAAGAGCACTAGACTTGCCAGGTTCAAATCCCAACTCTTACCTGGATAACTTTGGGGAAGTCTGTTTTACTTTCAGAGCCTCAAGGTACTAATCTGTAAAATAAAAGGGTTGGATTGCATGGAATTTAAGAGTCCTTAGAGGGAATTATCATGAGGATAAATCTGGAAAGATCAACTGACAACAACTTGTGAGAAGCCTTGATTGCCAGGCAAAGGAGAGTGAGCAGAGGGGCCACATGGCCATTTCTTGCCTTCAAAGGTTTTATGCCTTACTGGAGGATACAGTATGTGAACCAATAAGAAAAACAAAATAATTTAAGTAGGAAGGAAGAAGTAACAACAGGAAACTCAAGAAACACTGTAGGAACTGATGGAAGAGAGGAAAGATATGGATTCTAAGAGGCAGAGGTTACAAAGGACTGCACTGAGAGATGGCAGGAGAGGGAGTGGGGAACAGCTTATTAAAATCAGGGAGACAGGAGTCCAAACGCTGAATTCAGGAAAATATTTGGAAAACAGTAAATGAGATATATTATGGAGTAGGTCTGGAAAGGGACATGGAATCCAAACTATCAAGGACTTTAATGAACAAGTTAAATAGTTTCTATTTTATCCTGAATACAAAGCAATAGATAATAGGAAATATTAATCTAATTATTATTTAATGTTATCAATGAAACTTTATTAATATTAAATTATTGATTAAAATAACAATAGAGAGCCACTAAACCTTTTGAGAGCAAAGGAGTAAAATGGTACGAGTTTTACTTGAGGAATATCGGTATGGCAGGTGTGTGGAAGATAGACAGAAGTGGGAAGAATGGAAGCAAGGAGTCCAATTAGAAAACAATTGCAAATAGTTCAGGGGAAAAGTGATGAGGAATTGAACTAGGATGGATCCTATGCAAGTGGTAATAAGAATAAGAATAATAGCCAGTATTTGTATACTGCTTTACATTTTGCAAAATGCTACATTATCTCATTTGATCTCTACCATACCCCTAGGAAATAGTTATTATGCCTCTTGTACAATTGAGAAAGTTGATTTTCAGGGAAATTGTGATTTGAATTGTCCACAACTAGTGCCTAAAACAGAATGCAAGACTTTTCACAATGCTATGCCATACTGTCTCTCAAATAGTAGAAAGAGAAAAATACAGATCTGGAAAATTCTTATAAAAGTAGGACTGACAAGACTTGGAAACTCATTGTATATGGACAGTGAAGGAGAGAAAAGAGTTAGGAAATTACGAATTTGGGAAATTAAAGGATTATCGAAAGGAAAGAACATCTATTAATCAGCTACTATGTGCCAAGCTCTGTACTAAGAGCTTTACAGATTTGATCATTTGATCCTCTCAACAACCCTGGGAGGGAAATGTTACTATTTATTTTACAGTTGAGAAAACTGAGGCAGGCAGTGGTTAAGTGATTTGCCCGGCCTCACCTAGATCAAATTTGAACTCAGGTCTTCCTGACACAAGGCTTAGCACCTCTTATCCACTGAACCACCTAGCTGGCACCTACCTAGCAGAAGAAATAGAGAAATTTGGAGAAGATATATACTTGGAGTATGGAAGGGAGTTGAAGAGATGCTAAGTTCCAGGTCTGTGGGTTGATGAAATGTTTGGGAAATGCTTTATTGAGGAGGTGAGGCTTTATCTGGGCCCTAAAGGATAGGTAGGGTGTGGATAGGTGGAGCAGACATGGGCTATAATTCAAGCCCGAGACAGCCCAGGAATTGCTGGGCTGTGGTGTGTGTTTGGGGTGTGAGAGGGTGGAGCTGAGGAGAGATGATGGATTGGGAGAAGGACCAATGCATATTTTAGACATCAAAAAGAATTTCTGTGGCATGGTAATTTTTGAAAACTATTTGAAAGGCTGGATTAAATTCCTAATTAATTCCTTCACTGGCTTCTTCGATCTATGTGTTGATTCCATCCTCTTTAACCAAGCTGCTTCACAAGTATGCCAGGAAATGATGGACTAGCAGACCTGAAGGTGATCCTTGGTGTCCAGGACTGGGCAAGAAGCAATCTGGAAAGATGAGGCGATGTGGTCCTCTGAGGTCGATGGCTAGAGGAAAGAAGTGATGGCTGAGGGAAAGAGGAGCACAGCTCCCTGCCCCACCTTCTCTGCCCAGGGCCACTAGCCATCAGAACACATGGTCTAACTCGTTTAGTCCCCTTCCAGGATGCCTCATCCTCACTCATAACTCTCCGTGCTTTTCTTGTTTGGCTTTTAGCTGCCTGCTTACCTGCCTGTTGATGATCTATCTCCCTGCCTGCCTGATGTAGAGAGGCAGACCAGGAGGAAAAAAATACAGGCACATGAGCATGTGTGCACATCTCCTTCTCTCTCTCTGTCTCTCTTTTTTCTCTCTCTTTCTCTGTCTTGTCTCTCTCTTTCTTGTACACACACACACACACACACACACTCACACACACACACACGCACACACGCACTCCTAAATCAAAATGAATGTTCATAACCACAGCCTTCAAACAACTATAAAACATACAGCAAGAATCTCCTGGCATCAAATCCAGTCTTTCCATCAAACCACCTGGTCCTGTTTAACCCAAACCACAAATAAGATTTCCATGTGGAGGGACCTAGTAGAGGGTGTACAACTTTGGCAGGAACCAGGGCAATTTGGGGCAGAGAAGTACCCAAAGTTGTTGGGGGGAGGTGGTTTTCCCCCCACTCTTTCCAAAGTGACAGGATTCTCCCTTGGCCAGCCAGCTTCTGCCAAAGAAAAAGAGATCTCTTCTAGCAAACAGCCTCCCTGGGTTTGCTACTCTCTGGATGCTCCCTTTACCCCCACTCTACCCCCACCTCCCTGGGAGCTGGCAGATGGGGATACAGAAGGGAGATGAGAATCAACCAGAGCCTACAAGCCAAGGGAGACCTCAGCCTAATAGAAGTTGTCATGTGTCAGCTTAGAAGCATTAGCAACCCCAGCCTGGGATGCAGCTGCTCCCAGAGGCCCACAGCCAAAATGATGAGGATGTGAGATAGCATAAATGATGCAGGTCTGGGAAATCATGCCTTCCCAGAAGCCAGGCAAAGGAGCACAGGGCATGAAAGAAACTCGGCAGAAGTCAAATGAGGAATGGAGTAAAAATGCAAAGTCTGCCCCTTCCCTCTGCCTTGGGCTCTGAGCTCTAGACTGCCAGTGCTCCCAGCCACCAGGTAGAACACTAGCACTAAGGAAGGAGGGAAAGAGCAGAAAAATTAAAGAACTTTAAAATCTGAGAATCACAAAATGCCAGAGCTGGAAGAGACCTCAGGAACCATTTTGTCCCTAGCCCTCATTTCACAGATGTCTTTGGCAAGCTCGCTGATTTGACAAAACTATAGCAACCGTGCTGGTGTTAAACATAATCCATGTGAGGGACTAAAAGGTCTTGTTAGCCTGATGGAGAAATTTTTTAAAAAGAAGAAATTGAAAAGACTTCACGTTTTTGTGCAGCAGTGAATTCTCTCTCTACAAGGAAAGATATGAAATTGCATGAATTTCTACTAGAGTAAAATGGGTCATGGTTAGGTACCAAAAAGAAAGTCAAGGAAGTAAACCTTGAGGTTTTCAACATGGCAGATAAGTAAGGACCCAAGCTCTATGGCTTTGCTGGTGAAGTTGAGTCAGGAGGAAGTTTCACATATCTAACAGGGTTGGGACTAAAAGCAACCACCATAAAGGACCAATGTTCTGGAATAAAAATCGAGTCAAATAGGCATCTTACTAACACTTCCCATTTCTTATCTCAGTCTAGGACTAACCTGGAAATCTGGATCTTCACTCTTGCAATGAGTTTCTTGGATATCTCAGTCCCTTGGGTTTTGACATTTCTAAGAAACCATGGTCTTGACCAATTCTAGTATTTTGGTTTATGGTGGTGTGGATCCTGATTTGAACTCTAGTCCTTTTCCCAGGAGGAAAAAAATGTGCCTTCCTCTACTTTCATATCTTATCATTACTAAGTATCACTTTCTCTGTATATCATCACCATTAGTTAAGATAGTAATGGAATTTTTTTTTCCATGATGACTTTACCAAGTATTAGAAACTCCTCAAATAGTCTACAAGGAGCAGAAGACAGTGGGAAAGGCAGGAAATACCTAGGGAGAAGTAACTAGAAAATCCTGGTGACGTTATAACTATTAAACATTAAAATAATTCTATTAACTTTTATGTGTATCCTTAGTTTGCTAATGAACAAAAAAAAATTTTTAATCAGCAACTATGCTAGGTGCTTGGGATATAAAGAAAAAAGGAAAATCAGCCCCTGCCCTTGAGGAGAGGATGAGAGAATACAATATGAACATAGAAAGGGAAGGCATTTCAGGGAATATGAAAATCAGACTTTCTTTGGAAACTACATCCCCAGGAGCCTCTGCATAAGTTTGGAAAGTAATGATGTTGGCTGAGCATAGACTCTGTTAGGACAGGCTCAATTTTGGCATACCAAGTTTTAAAACTATAATACAGTTTTCACATGAGATGAGACATAGACTGGAGGTCCGAGAGGTAAATTCAGAGAAATGGAAAATTGGAGCTGTGCCTAAACTATCCCTGGTAGAATTGATGTCAAAAAGTTTTATCCCTACCCCTGCAAAACTGATAGTAACTACCAGGGCTCTCTATAATATTCTTTAGTTCCTCTGTCAAGATGCAAACCTCAGGACACTAGGATTTCAGCATGCCTATAATGAAAAGCAGTTTTGAAGACAATGAAACTTCATAATTCAAATAGTTGTCTTGTCTTTAAAAAAAAAAACAAACACCTTTACCTTCCATTTTAGAATCAATACTGTAGGTTGATTCCAAGGTAAAAAAGCAATAAGAGCTAAGCAATGGGGGCTAAGTGACTTACCAGTGATCTGAGGTCAGATTCGAACCTAGGACTTCCCATCACTATGGCTGGCTCTCAATCCACTGAGCCATCTAGCTGCCTTTGGTCATCTAGTCTTAAATATCACTTTCATTCTTTAATCTGAGTGTCATGGAGCTAAACCAACGAGAGGAGAAGAGATAAAAGAGTGAGAAGAAGTGATCCAGCAAAAACATTTGTGGACACTAACCTTTGTAGCACAACCGTGCACAAGCGAAACTGTCTATTCTAGTTTTTTAATTGTGTTGAAAATATGGGGATGGGGTTGGAAAGAGAGTAGATTCATAAAGTTTAATTCAAACATCTTGGGAACAATGAATATTGTGTTCTTTTAAAGAACTGGATCATCCAAAACCCATCATCAGATCAACAAGTGAAGACAACAAGTGAAGTACTAATATGGACTCATTGGATAGGTATGCTTTCTGAATGCCTAATTTTAAAACTTCAATGAAAATTTTACTTGGGATTAGATGCAAGCTAGGCACCAGATTCAGTACGTCAGAGTAAGAAGAGAAGGAAATGGAATATGTCTAGACAATGCCAGTACTAGTCCTCCATGGTAAAAGTGGCTGCAAGAAGCTTCTTCCCACTAACCTCCAGTTATTTTTTAGTTACCATTTTAAATAGAGATATATAACATAATATAAAATATGTAGCAATATAATAATAATATAATATATAGTAATATATCATAATATAATATAGTAATAGTAATATGATTTTTATAAATGTGTATTAAATAATAAATATGCATCTCCAAGAAAAACCAGTTCTTGAAAGAATCAGGACTCCATATTTCTATGGTCCACATGCTCTCTGCTCTGTAATTTTTATTCTGCATCTTAGTGCCTTCAATAAATACACTGAGGTTATTATGTTGGAAGGTTTCTAATAATATTTCCTTTCCCTAGCCTTCAATGACACATAGAGGAGAAAGACAGAGAAAGATGCATAGAAATAGGGATTGGGCAGATTTCCTTGAGGAAGGTTATTTGCCCATGAGTGAAACTGCCTGTGACCCTCTCCCATGGGGTTGAAGATCCTAGAGGAGAAGCCACTCAAATGTTATGAATGGATATGTCACAAAATAGAACATCTCTCTATCATTCATTTTGATATAAATTGTACATATATGGAAATAGTTAAATTTATATATGTATATACACTGAGAGAGAGAGAGAGAGAGAGAGAGATAAAGAGAGAGAGAGAGAGAGATGAAAGTTTCCAATTAGAATAAGATGTCTCTCTTAAATTCAAATGGACTAAAACACCTTCATTTGCCTGTGGATGATAAGGAGTCCATATAGATTCCTAAAAGTATATATGCTAATTTGATTTACTTATCACAGTTTGAGAATTCAAATCTTTTAAGTGTCACTTTAATTGAAAACTGAACTGATCCCTATTGCTACTCCCTCTGCTTTACTCCAAATCAGCAGAGGAGACTATCATGGGGACATAAAAAGGGGTGTTATTAAGAGAAGGCCATCTTCATCTTCTTTGCCTCTCTAGAGTTACCATTTATGTTGCTAGTTATGACAGACATATCCTAGTGCCTGGACTCACTGATGATCCAACCATGAAGTTTTTTGCCATGGCCCCAGATCATCAGACCTTCCAGAGTGCGGTTGACCTGACCTCTATGGCTCACCCTACTGCCTGAGGAGTTCCTGGTTAAGGATAATGAGAATGGTCACCCAGTTATTTGGGGTCCTGTGGCTAAACCCACTGACCAGCAATTAAAATTCACAGACTAAGCTGCCAGCATCCCCCTACCTGCTTTCCTCCAAACCACTCCTGGGAGTCCATAAAGGCTTGGAACAGAATTGGATCCTCTTTTACCACTGACATGACTGTCCCCTGGATCCAACCCATGAGTCCTGCTGTTCCTTGTACCTAGGTAATATTACAAGTATTTTTTGTGTACTTCAAAATAATTTTTCTGAGTCATGTGAGCAATCATTTCATTAACACTCCCTGTTTCTTACCTCTAAGTTCTGGGTAATTAATTCCAAACTTAAGCTTTAGAAAAAGGTCATATCCATTTCTGGCCACTGGAAAGGTATAATTTATTTATTTCCTAGAGGAATTTCAAATTTATAAAATTAATCTTCACCAAAGGTTTAACTACTTATTGATGCCATTTTTTCTCCATCTTTATAGCCATTTATTAGTTGCTACTATCTCTCTGTGTCGGTTTATATTGGATTCCATTTCTTATATGATGCCCTAAATAGAGTGTCATATGTAAACACAGAAGAGGTGAAGGTATATACCCTCCAAAAAACTTGTACTCTAAAGAGGGATACATGTCCATTCTTCAAATAGAAAGGAAGGAAGGAAGGAAGGAAGGAAGGAAGGAAGGAAGGAAGGAAGGAAGGAAGGAAGGAAGGAAGGAAGGAAGGAAGAAAGGGAGGGAGGGAGGGAGGGGATGAGGGAGGAAGGGAGGGAGAGAGGGACTGTAAATATACACAATACGTAAGAATGCAAGTGCCGAAAAGCATTTTTGTTTTTTAAAAATTGTTATTTTTCAGTCATTTCAACCATGTCCAACTCTTTATGACCCCATTTGGGGTTTTCTTAGCAAAGATACTAGAGGGGTTTGTCATTTCCTTATCCAACTCATTTTACATATGGAGGCAAACTGGGGCAAACAGGCTTAGTGACTTGTCTAGGGTCACACGGTTAGTATTTCAGACCAGATTTGAACCCAGGAAGATGAGTCTTCCTGATTTTAAGCCTGGCACTCTCTTTATCCAGTGCACTACCTAGCTGCCTGCCAAAAAGCATAAGCAAGGATGTAACTTCTAGTACAAACTTAATAATAATCCTCTACATATGTATAATGTTTATACTTTCCCAAGCACTTTCACACACATCATCTCATTTGATCCTCATAAAACACTTAATAAAACATTTATTAATCTGTGAGGAAAATACATAAGCAATGTAAAAACAGTCATCACAGTGCCCTCTTATATATGTAGTGTAAGATTCTTTAGCTAACAAAGGCTACAAAATGCATCCTAAGAAAAGGAATAGTATTCCTCCTTGATAGGAGAAAAATCACATAGAAACCATCTTTTCTTATTATCTTTTAAAACCCCTTACCTTCTTTCTTAGAATCAATACTGTGTATCCATGGCAGAAGATTGGTAAAGACTAGGCAATGAGGGTAAGTGACTTGCCCAGGGTCACACAGCTAGGAAGTACTTGAGGCCAGATTTGAGCCCAGGATCTCCCATCTCTGGGCTTGGCTCTCAATCCACTAAACCACCTAGCTTCCCCTTTCTTATTGATTTTGGCCTTGTAAGGTCTCTTTACCTTCAAAAAAATTTTCTGATTCCTTAATAAGAAGTAGTATTGGCAGAAAATATGAATGGATTAAAAGTAAATGTTGCCAAAATCAATAAGAAAAGTAGGGATGAAGAATATATTCTAAAAAATAATAATATACAACAGAAAGATATACAAATGAGAGAATGTATTAAAATTTTCTAAATTTCAGACAGATCCAAAAACTTAAATCACAAATCAAAGTTCAGTTCATTTCTTTATCTTTTTTTATTTATAATATTTTCCCATGGTTACATGATTTATGTTCTTTCCCTCTCCCCCACATCCCTCCTCTCCCCATAGCCGATGCACAATTCCACTGGATTTTCATGTATTGTTGATCAAGACCTAAGTCCATATTAAGAAAAATAAATATGGGTAAAGAGTATCATGCTTAATTGTGACAATGAGTAGGCCACTTAATACTATAATACCACCCAAATTAATTTCTGGCTTTATTGAAGCATAAAACAAAGAGTCAAACTGATCGCCTATGTAGGTCTACAAGGGACCTGAGTAGCTATCTTGTCTGACTCCTTATTTTACAGATCAGTAAAGGGATATTCATGTAGGGTTGGTGGCTTCCCCAAGATTATGTCCTAGGCTTTAGAGGTAAAATTTAAATCCAGATTCTCATATCTTTACGTCAAGGTATCTCTTATATCTTATAAGCTGTTCTTTTCATTACACTGGGAATGTTTCAAAAAATTACATAAAATAAGGATAAAACTTTAATGGAATAAAAATAATGAAGATTATCAAGAAAAACTCTTGGGACTAGAGGAAGAAAGATAACTTGTACTTCTTGGTTTAAAACATTACTTTAAACAAAGTAATAACCAAAACTATCTGATATTGGATTTTTAAAAAAATAAACAAGTGAAACAGATTAGACAGTCCTGATCTAGTACCAAGTATCTGTTAAAAAAAAAAAGACTCTAACTACTTGATTTATGATTCATTATTTGCCAAAATCTGCTGGGAAAATTCGAAAGTTATTTGGGAGAAACTAGGCATAGACAAGTATTTCATATCATATATCATAATAAGTTCCAATTGGATATAGACATAGATACAAAAGATCATGTCATAAAAATTAGATAAGGGAAGGAGAAACATTTTCCAATTATGCATAAAAGAGGAAGTTGGCACCAAGCAAGGGATAGAGAGGATCAAAGGAGATAATTTTATTTTTGCAAATTTAAAAAGCTTTTGAGCAAACAAGATCAATGAAGTCAGAAATAAAAGAGAAACAAGTTAACTGAAAAAAATCTTTGCAGCAAATATCCTTTGATAAATACCCGATATCTAGGATATATAAAGATTGATATAGTTATATAAGAAGAGTAATTTCTCAAAGGATAAATGGTCAAGGGATGTGAATAGTCAATATTCAAAAGAAGAAATGCAAGCTACCAATAACTAAATGATTAAAAAGTTCCAGATTGCTAATAATAATGGAAATATGAATTAAAATAACTTACCATCTCATACCAATCAGATTTCCAAAGATGGGGGGGAATTAAAAATACCTGTTGGATGGGGATATGAGAGGACAAGCCCACTGTTGTATTATTGATGGAACTGTCAAATACTCCAACTACTCTGGGAATTAATTTAGAATCATATTCAAAAAGTCACTGAATTATATATACGCTATTATACAACAAAACTACTAAGCTTATGATCCCAAAAGATCAAAGACAGAAAGAAAGAAGTTATATTACAAAAATATTTATATCAGTACTTTTTATATATAAAGAACTGAAAACAGAGTGGGTACCCATCAACTGAGGAATAGCTAAATGAATTATAGTATACAAATATAATAGAATATTGTTGTGTAATAGGAAATAGCAAAGGCTAGATAAAAATTTATTACCCTATGACCAATCATCACATGATAAAAATAATTATTCAGAAAGTACTTTCACCACAACCTCTCTATAAGGCAATAGTGCAAATATTTTTAAAGTATTTTATTTTAAAGCAATTTATTTTATGCATTTATATTTTATAAAAGTCATCTACATAGATCTTCATTTTCCATAACACATGACTGTTCATCAGCCCAGAGAACTGTGGTATCAGAGAATAGTAGTATCATCACAAAAGGCAACTGATTGGTAAGTAATTTCCAGAAGGAAGAACTGTTTAAAAAAAAAAATAGAGGTATTGTTAAGACTTTAGGGGTGAGAAAACAAGATTGGCAAAAATCCAGGGCATGGTCAGGAGAAGAAAGAGTATAGTTGTGTGGAGAGATGGTTGTAAAATTCTGAACTCTGGACCATAATGATACTTGCAAAGGTATCATGGTCAGGATGATGGACTTTCAGGACCATGATAATACCTACAAAGCTGAGGAAATCTTCCAGCTTGGGACTCGGGCCCAAGGGAAGCCGGGGAAAAACTTGAATAAACTATCACACTCTAAGTGTCCATTCTCCAGACTGTGATCAAGTTAGTGGGACAGAAAGGAAATTGTGTTACTTTCTAGTTGTGTGACCCTGAGCAAGTCACGTAACCCTCATTGCTTAGCCTTCACTGCTCTTCTACCTTGGAACCAATACACAGTATTCATTCTGACAGAAGACAAGGGTTTTTAAATAATTGAATGAATAAATGAATGTTTGAATGAATGAAGAAATAAATTGTGTTATAATTCCACAAGAGATGCAGATCATCACCTCTTTGTTTTGGGGTACAATGAATACTCTACCACTTAAGAAACTTCCTTGCTTTTTGATTATTTCATGTCTTAATTAAATGCTTTTGCTATTTGATTAATGTGTCTCTGGAAAGTCTAGCAAGAGAGTGATGTGAGCGTGGGAGCTTGGTCCACTGGTCCAGTCCTGCGATGCACTTGGAGATTGCTGGGGTGAGGCTGTCAGGACACATGCTGTATACAGGTAAGGAAATTCCTTGATGTCAAACAACTAATTTGTAGAAAGACTCAACACCTCATTCTTCTGACCCCCAGCTAGTCACCTCTGCTTCAGTTCAGTTCAATGAGAATTCCATCAATGCCTCCTGTCTCTATAGAGCTTACTAGAGCATCAGTATACACCAGGCACCAGGTAAACTAACCCAGATCCTCTGACTCCAAAACCAACCCTTCTCCACCACACCATGGAATATTTCTTCATATAATGCACTCATCTGAAGAACAGAGTTCTGACCCAGATGTTCTCTCATGTTCCTTCCAGCCCTGACTTTCTGTAGTTCCAGAGTGTGCATGAGGAGAGCGCCTATTGACCATGAAGGGGAAAGCTAAACTAACCAATGAGGAAAAGGTGACACTCTTCTTAGCAGCACCATAGGGAGATGATCCTTGGAAAGCCAAGGAGATGCCTTAGAAGGCAAAAGATCTAGCTTTCTCATTTTGGCTCTTCCTCCATCTTAAAAATAGAATGGATGCCTATTTATAGATTCCTCCCCTCCCTTCTCTTCTTGGCTCCTCTGGGGAGCTTTCCAATCTTATCTCCTCCAACCCCCAATGGCAGCAGACTCGGTAAGTGGAGAAACCGGTTCTTCCTGTTCCATCCTGTGGCACCCAGGGCTTTGTTCTTGGTCCTTCACAATATTCCTTTGCAAAGAGGGGTAGTAATTATCTCACTTGCCACTTTCTATTAAAGGAAACTGGCCCAAGGAAAGTTTAAGAAGAAACTACAAGTCAGGATCAAAAGAGTGGCAGAGCAAAATCTTTGGACCAGGGGATGGAACACAACCTCCTATGTCCCTCTCAGTCCGTCAACAAACATTTTTATTCAATGTTTGCTATGTGCCAAGCACTGTGCTGAGCATCTGGTGAATACCAAGAAAAGTAAAACCACTAGAATGATCAGAAATAGCTCCTAAGCCCGAAAGGGCTCTTTAGAGGTCATTTCATCCATCCCTCAGCTCTCACAGCTAGAACAACCAACACATCAGAATGAAAGTCTATTGTTTTGTTGCATTTTGAATTTTAAGTCAGGGCTAGAAGAAACCTGGGAGAACATCTGGTTCTAAACTTTGTTCTGCAATTCTGTTCTGTTTCTAATACAGAAAAGTGGCATGGTCTAGGCAATTGGAGTTAAGTGACTTGCCTAAGGTGACACAAATAGAAGTGTCTAAAGCCAGATTTGAATTCTAGCCACTGTTACCTAGCTGCACCATATATTCTATTTTTAAAGTTGTTTACAAACTACCAAAAAACTATTTTATAGAACTAGAAAAAAAGTGATAATAAAATAAAGTTGTTTACAAAGGAGAGTCCACCTTTCTTTCTTGGTTAAATATTTTAACCTTCAGTGAGAGTTATATACAGGATTATCACTGAATAGGAGGAAAGTGTATTTTAGAAGAGCAGCTTTTAAAAGGACCCTATTTTACATAGAAAAAGAGGGGAGCCTCCACATTCTTTTAGACCAGTGAGTGCAGCAGGGCTTCAGCTTCTGCAGAGTTTTACCCAATTATTCCCATCTCAGTAGCATTAGGATTAGAAGGAAAATCTGTTTTCTCAAAGTTCAAGAGTGCATTTTCTTGCTTCCAGATAAAGTTACAACATTACACCCCTTTTGCTTTGAGAAAAACAGTTCTCACACTCCATCTCCAATATCAGGGTAACTCAGTTACAGAGACCTTGAAACAAGGTGAGCCTTGCCTCTTAAGGTTGGAGGGTTTCAGGGTGGCAGGTGACCAAAATTGGGTTCTTGTTAACCCTTTGAAGAAATAATAATTTCCACTTTTAAGAATTGCAAAGTACTTTCTTCCCAACAGCCCTGTGGAACAGAGACAGCTAGATGTCATTGTGGTTGGACCACCAAGGCTGGAGTCAAGAGGACTAGGTTCAAATGTGACCTTAGACACTTCTTCCCTGAATGACCCTGGTCAAGTCACTTAACCACTTTTGCCTAATCCTTGACCTTCTATCTTAGAGTTGTTACTAGGACAAAGGATGAGGATTTTTTTTAAATCTCTGTATAAAAGGAAGCAAAGTACTCTCATTTCTCAGATGAAGAAACTGAGGCTCTCAGGAGTTAAATGACTTGTGCCTATATGGAGTAATATAGCTGGAAAATGTCTAAAGCAGGATCCAAACCCAAATCTCAAGTACCTCTTCAAGAGTTCTTAACCTGGGGTCCCTGAACTTTGGTGTATATGTTTCGCCTTTTTTTTAAATGCATTAATAATTGCACTTCAATATAAATGATTTTTCTTTTTAGCTTACATATTTTATTTTCTGCATTTTAAAAACTTATTCTGAGAAAGAGTCCAAAAACTTCATTAAATGGCCAAAGAGGTACATGTTACAAAAAGGGTTATGAACCCTTGTGTGCATAAATAGCACTTTATCACTCCCCAGCAGCTAGAGCTTAAGGAGACAGAGCGCTGCGCCCGAAGTCAAAAATTCAGAGCTCGTATCCAGCCTCAGATTGTGTGACCTTGGACAAGCCACTTAACCAATGTTCACCTCAATTTCCTGAACTGGGCAAAAATATGGGGATCATATAATAATGATAATAATGATAATAACCTTGTAGGGTTATTGTGAGGCTCAAGGGAGATAACATTTGTAAAAGAGCTTAGAACAGTGCCTGGTACATAATCTAATGCTTATTCCCTTCCTTTGCCTTCTTCAGGCTGTTTTCCTGAGATGTGTGTGTCCCATCCCAGGGCTGCTATGATTTGGAAGACAAAAGTCCCACCTGCTTGGAAGCACAAGCGTACCTTCTTCTCCTTGGCTATATTTTTTAAAAAAAACAATTAGCTGATGTGGCAGGCTCTGTATGTACAGCCTTCCTTCCTCCCCAGCCCCGTCCCTAAAAGAAGCAAGTTACAAGATGCCTTTCTGGTTCCTGCCTGCCTTAAGGAGGAGGTGTAGAGCTGTGCTACCTCCAGGGGACGGCCCGAGGGCTACGTGCCGGAGTACCTGTGCACCTGGAGATGCACAGCCCCTAACCTTCAGCCTCAACAGTCTGGCAAATGACTGGCTGAGTGGCTAGAGGTCACACGTATTTGGCAGGACAGGCGGCTGTTGTTTCTGTGGCTTCTATAGCTGGATTTTATTATTCAGGAAGTCCCTGGACCACGTTTCAAGAACCACTGGAATATGCTGGAGCTGGAGTCAGGGACGTCTAGAATGCTCTGGAATGCTACCTCTAACACAAACTAGCCACGTGTCCAGCACACTTTCCTGGCCAATGGTAGCCAAATGGATTGGCCAAGTCATTTAATGTCTGCGAGCCTCAGTTTCCTCATCCATAAAAAGGGAATAATGATACTCGTGCTAACCAGCTCACAGAATTATAAGGAAAGTTCTTTATAAATGTTGACATGCCATGGAAAGGTGATTATTATGACTATATATAGGACTTTTGTGCTTCAGTCTAATTGTCTTTGTATTAAGGGAAAGAGCTTTGCCAAGGTTTCTATTCAGGATCTGCCTTGGAGCCTTTGAGAACAGAAAAAGGGCCCCTCCTTCACCTTTTGTCATTTGTATTTAGAAAGTGAAAACCTGCACTCAGGGGACGGAGAGAGAGAAAATTGAATGGATAAATTTCCCATTGCTAGAAGTGCTGTAGAAGGTCAATATTTCCAGTCCTTTCCCTCATAGCACAAGTCCAACTAAAACCATTGAAGATATACAAAAATCTATTCTGTTTCCAAAGACTTCCTTACCTTAAGCCACCAGATCTAGGAACTTCCTTCATCTTTTTTTTTAAACCCTTAACATCTGTGTATTGGCTCCTAGATGGAAGAGTGGTAAGAATGGGCAATGGGGGTCAAGTGACTTACCCAGGGTCACACAGCTAGGAAGTGTCTGAGGCCAGATTTGAACCTAGGACCTCCCGTCTCTAGGCCTGGCTCTCAATCCACTGAGATACCCAGCTGCCCCCCTTCCTTCATCTTTATAGTTTTTTGGAATCACCTAGTTCAAACCTCTCACTTTACAAATTCAACCCCCCCCCCAAAAAAAAGTGATTTCATAAGGTCACATAGCTAGTTGGGAACAAAGCCGGAACAAGAACTCAAGACTCCCAGTCCAGTAATATCTTTTATTCTTGAGTAAGTCACAGCCTTTCCAGAAATCTATTCTTTACCTAAAAGATTAGAGGAGTGAATGAGATGGTCCTTAGAATCCTTCCAACACAAAATCTGTTACTCTAAAATGTTGTCACGCTATCGTGATGGCTACTCTAAGCCCATTCCACACCCAGAGATTTGCTCTCATCTTCTTGAAATCCAGTGGCTGGAATTGAGCTGGATTCTTGGGCTAGAAAGGCAATGGAAAAGTTACCTCCTGTGTCAGCCCTGCTGCCTTCAGGCAATCGACTGCCCTCCAAGCATCCCAGGAAGAAAGACCTGAAGGATTTCTTAAGAATCCTCAGAGCAAGTATCTTTTTTAGAAGTATATTAATATGATATAATTACTATAACTCAAGGCCAATGCTAGTCAGTATAAGCCTAGCGGTAAGATCTAAAGGTTCCTAAAAAGACCTGCTTCCCCCAACAGCCACTGGCCTCCCGCCATGCTGCCTAAAGTTACACCACTTCAGACCCATTCCTTCGAGTCACAGTTTAATTCCACTGACATTCCTATTTGATCTGGGAGAAACACATTAAGCCACCATCTCTTGTTAACATTTTGGCATAAATTATTTTATCAGATGGGCTAGCCCTGGCTCTAAGGGAAATAGGATACCTGCTGAGATATGGCCCTCAGGGATCATTTTTGATGGTAAATGAGTTAAGTAGGAGGAAAAATTCTAAAGTTCTGGGGGGCTGACTTAGCTAGAGTATGCTAGTGGGGGGCAGTCAAGGGGCTCCAGGAGGGCACTGGCTCCCTCGGCACAAAAAGGAGAGATAGAGAAGTATTGGAGGCAAATTTTTCCTTCCTCACAACTTTGCCTGCCTAGGTTCTGCTTGACCTTAGTACTAGCTGTATCGAGTACCCTAAGAAATGTTCTTTCTTCCTCCCCGACCCATGGATTTGAAAATGGATTCTGTCAATAAAGGCTGTTTTTATAGTTTGCCACCCTTGCCCTATCCAGGCATAAACATCCCCTACTCTGTAAGGAAGGTCTTCCGATGTTTTAGAGGAGTGGGAGGTGCAGTGGAGGCAGACTGCCAAGGACAAGGCAGGAGGCAGGCGGTTGAGATCCTTGTTTTCTGAATCAGCCCAATTCCTGGTCCGAATCATACTCAAATCCTGGTATAAATGTCCTTGCTCCGTCCAGGGGTAAGACTCACTTAGGGGCTTCTTACTTCCTTCTGGATGCTCTCTGTCTTCTTGAATCCAAGGCTTCTCATGCCTGTCTGACAAACAGCAAATGCTAGATCTCAATTCATGTACAGTAAAGTAATAAAGTTAATTCATGCGTGTGACTTACAAATCCACTTCTTACCTACAAAAGCAGATCATGAAACGAATGACCTCTTTCCTATCTAGGATGAGGAATCCAGTCTTAATTTTTTAGCATTACTGACTAATTCTATGACCTCTTAGATTCTGGATCCTGCCTTTATGAACCTACAATATCTGTCTTTTCATCGAAGTTTGAGATGCTCTTTCTGAATCTGACCCATTTTCCAGTCCACAGCTTGGACATCTATTCAACCTTGCCTGCCCACCTGGACTCTCATACTGGCCTTTCTTGGCTAGCCACATCCTTTCGTCACCTATATTCCAATATTACAAGAGGACTCCTGAATAAAAGATATTATGTTCCCAATGGAGAGTAGTGGCGTGATATCTCCTGAGGCTAGAACAAAAAGGAATTGACTAGAATTGCAGCAAGAGAGTTTGGGTTAGATAGCAGAAAGAAATTCCTAATTGTGGAACAATCAAAAAAGTTGAGAGACACTAAAATATGTGATCTAGGAAACAGATGAAGACTCTTTCTCTGGTAAGATAAAAGGCTATGGTGAAGCAAGATCTTAGAATCTCTGAGAAAGACATTTGAATGGATTCTCTCAGGAAAGGTTAGAAAACACTGGGGATATGGCAGCTAGAGTTCATACTTCATATAGAGTTTGGATTAGATGACTCCTGAGAGCTCTTCTACCTCTGAGATTGTCTTCTGTGACTGTAATGAAAGACAAAAGGAAATGAGATCATTCTGGGATTCATTTCTCTGTTTCATATTTGATTACAATTACCCCAAAAACAAAATTAAAAAGGGGCAGGAAGTAGAAATGGGAGCTCTTAAGACTGATTCAGTAAGTTTAGCTTATAATAAGACTCCCCAATAAAGAACTGAAAGCAAAGTAGATGCCCATCAGCTGAGGAATGACTAAACAAATTGTGGCTCAGAAATAATGGCATTATTAAATTGTATCAATTAAAATTATTAGTTAAATTATATTAAAATGTATTAAAAGAAACAATAAATAGGAAGGATATGGACAAGCACAGAGAGACATGAACTGATACAAAGTAGTGTGAGCAAATCCAGAGAAATTATGTTCAATTATATTCAATTTAAGTGGAAAGAAAAACAACCAAAGATGCAATTGAACACTTCATAGAGACCAAGCTTAGCCTCAAAGAAGAGATAACAAATTAACTACTCTACTTTGTTGAAAAGGTAAGGGACTTTGGGTATAGAACATTACATATATTGTCAAGGTCAGTTGATGCAATGGTTACTCTTGTCTTTCATCTCTTCCCTTTCTTTAAAAAAAAATATGTTGCAAAGGAGAGAGATATTCAGAAATGAAGTGTACAAAAACCAGAAACACAAATTAAAATTCAAGTTAAAAAAATAACAAGACCTCCATATATCCAGACACATAAAGAAGACTTCTGCCATGAAATTAATCAATTAATTCACTTCTCTTCTCTCTTTTTATTTCCTTCTATGGATAAAAATTAGGGTGTGGAGAGGACTAGTCTTGATGACTTCTCTGAAACGTATTCTTGTGATAGTTCTTTTTAATATTGTGGATCAGAAATCTAAGCATAGATCTTAGATCTCAAATTCCCTCAGTCAACGAGAGAGCCAAAACCAAATTCTGACTCCCACATACTGTCCCTAAATCCACATTGCCCCTTACCCCACAAATAAATTGACCTGATTCATCTCAGAGAAGTAAGATGTAAAAGGGAAAATGAGACTGAATAACCTTATTTCACCTCTTCCTCTGTTTGCAGTAAGGTCCATCTGTGATCTGAATCAACTGAGAAAATGTGAAATGGTGGAAATAGAAGGATCATGACAGGAAGCATTAGAGAAGACAATGCCTCTTGCATGGTAGTTTGCATCACTAGTCTTCTTTCAAATCCTGGTGGTTGAAGTCTTATTTTTAAGTGCCATAATTAAAAGATTTTGAGTTGGAAAATTTAAATTTGAATTTCCTCTCTGTTACTTACTACTTCAATAATCCTGGACAAAATAATTTTCCTTTGTAGACCTCAGTTTCCTCATCAGTAAAATGAATGACGATACATAATTTCTAAGGTCCTTTACAATTCTAAAATCAATGATCCTAGGGAGCCTTGCCTGACTCCCATGGAAAGTAATATTTCTCCATCCCTCCAACCTAGATCTGGTTTCCCTGAACTTGGACACTCCACAAGTCCCATCCCACTCTGACGCTGATTTATTTGGAAGCATCTGTTGGAGCGTGACTGAAGGGTGTCTCGCCATTCAAGAGCCCAGCTGTGGCAGATGTTGCTTCGGAATGCCCTCGGTGGTTCACACGCACCTTTCCCTTGCCCCAGTCCCCCTGACCTCCTCCCTTCCCTGTCTTGGGAAAGATATCATGACCGTCTGGACACATCTGTGCAATCCATCAGAATGAGAGTGAAGAACAGGATGCCCTGTTCTGGAGCCAGAGCAGGGTCAAGGAAGCAGGGCAAAGTAAAGAAGGCTGAAATGTTACAGTTGAGAGAACATCAGTTGAGAAGATCTAGGTTCTGGAGTTTGCTTGACCATTTAGCTTTGTGGTCCTGGACAAATCACTTGACCTTTCTGGGATCCACTTATTAGAGGATGAGTTCATTGTCTACTCAAAAGTTTTCACCTAAACTACCAAAGCCTCATTTTTTAATCTTATGAAGATCAATGCCGTTAGTATTTTGTTTTCCTATAGGATTCTTGTGAGGATCTAATAGAATAACAGATGTAATATGTAAACCTTGAAAAAATGCAAAAACATAACAATAACAATAGCTAAGATTTATGTAGCACATAGGCCCTGTATTAAGGGCTTTATAAATATTGAGTCGTTTGATCCTCACAACAACTCTAGCAGGTAGGCATTATTATTATCACTATTTTATAGTTGAAAAAACTTAGACAAACAGAGGTGAAGTGACTAACCCAGAGTCATACAGCTAGTAAATATATAAGGCTGGATGCAAACTGAGGTCTTCCCAATTCCAGTGCCCTACCCACTGAATCACCAAACTATCTCATCATTAAGCCCATCAGCTCTTCATCTTTGTATGCATGTGTATGTATGCTGGACTAGGTTAGATAATAAAGAGAAGAAACAGAGATGGCTCCTAGCATAGAATACCAGGGGATAAAAAGAACTTGGTCTTAGATAGAGAGAAGAAAATAAGCTCCTGAGGTACTAGGTTTTGTTTTTTTTTTCCTTTTCATTTTATTACATTCATGTCTGTCTTATCAGCACCTAGGACAATGCCTTACAACACCCAGTGATTATTGATCTGGATTGGTGGACACAACAAAGAACTCTAAGGATCCATACTCAAAAGGGAAGGAATCCTCTTCCAGGCTTAGATCAGCATCCCAGCACTCAGTGTCTTGTTGAGATCAAAGAATTATGGAATTTAGGATTGGAAATTTTTTCGAGTTGATAAATTCCACAATCATTTATTTATTCATTTTAACCCTTATTTTTGTCCTAGTGGCAACTCTAAGACAGTTAAGGTAAGGGCTAAGCAAATGATATTAAGTAACTTGCCCAGGGTCACATATCTAGGAAGTGTCTGAGGCCAGATTTGAACCCAGTCTTGGCCCGGTGCTCTTCCCCTACAACCATGTATTAAGAATTTATTAAGTTGTTTACTGGCTGTACTAGTCACTTAGCCCTGTTTGCCTCAGTTTTCCTCATCTATAAAATGAGCTGGAGAGGAGAAGGAAATGGCAAACCACGTCAGTATCTTTGCCAAAAAAAATCCCAAATGGGGTCAAAAAGAGTTGGACATAACTGAAAATGACTGAATGACAACAATATACATTTCAGAGAAGGTGCCAACCTCCATTGCTATATTTCTTCACCCCAGAACTCTCCATACCAATAAAATCATAGACCCAAACCCTATCTTCTAACCAAATCTAATAGAAAAGCTAATGAGGGCCTAAATGGTTTAACAGCTAATTGGAAAAAGAAGGCTTCAAGAAATTGTGCACATAAAATTATCGACCTAGAGACTGATGGAATATGAGGGGAGGATAGGGAAAGAGAAGAGTAAGGTTGCTTCTAAAGTTGAATCTTGAATTATTTGGAGGAATCATTGCACCCTCAACAGAAAAAGGAAAGATTGGTACAGAGGTGGGATGGAAGGCTAGGAGCAAAGTAGACCTGGACTGCCATTTCAGGTGGCATTGGATGACGTGAGAGACACTGTGTAGAAGACATCCCCTTCTACCTCCCACTCTGTTCCTGAATCAGATCTGTACTCAAGGCAATTATCTTCTCATTTTATCAGTGCCTTGTCTGCTCAGAGCAGGGTCACAGGAGTAAATTCAATTCAATTCAATTCAGGAAGAACTTATTAAATGCCTACCAGGTGCTAGGTGTTAAGTATACAAAGGGGAAAAAAATAACTCCTCACCTCAGAAATCTGATATTTTCTTTTGGAAAAACATGTGCATGGATAATAGTAGTAATGACAAGAAGAAAAATAGCAACTAACATTTGTATGGTGTTTTAAGATTTACAAAATGCTCATAAAAATGTTATCTTCATAACAACCCTGGGAGATAGGTGCCATTTTTGTTGTTCAATCATTTTTCTGGCATGTCTGACTCTTCATAACCCCAACTGGGGTTTTCTTGGCTAAGATACTGGAATGGATTGTCATTTCCTTCTTCAGTTTATTTTACAGATAAGGAAACTGAGACAGACAGAAGTTAAGTGATTTTCCCAGGGCCACACAGTGAGGTCTTCCTAACTCCAAGTCTAGTACATATAAAATATAAGTAAGTTAACTGCGGAGGGGTTGAGGGTGAGGAAGACATTGATAACTCATGAGATGAAAAAAGGTTTCCTGTAGGAAGTCACACTTGAGCTAAGCCTTGAAGAGATCTAAGAGTTCCAAGAGAGATGGGGAACAATCTATACAAAGACCCAAAGACAAAAGATGGAATGTTGTATGCAGGGAACAGCAAGTAAGTCCGCTTGACTGGACCATGGAATGCGTGATGTGGAGTAATGAGAGATCAGTCCAGAAAGATGGACTGGAGCCAGACTCTGATAGGTTTTAAATGCCAAAAAGAGTATTTATTTTATCTTGGAGGAAGTAGATAGCCATTTTGACTTCTTGAACAGAGGGATGGTATGGTCATATTTTAGGAATATAAATCTGGCACTTATGTGGGAGATAGATTGAAGAAGAATTACAAGCAAGGAGACCAATTGGGAGGCCATTAGCATTATTTAGAGTCGACACAATGAGAACCTGAACTAGAGTAGAATTACTATGTGAAAGGAGAAAAGGGGACCAGCAGCAAGCAACATGGGGAAAAGTAGAATCTATGATCTGCCAATATACTTGGCAAATCATTAATTATGGAGAATCAAGGAGACTGGAAAGTAGGGTGTGATTATGAGGTTGGAAAGTTGGGAGACTGAAAAGATGGTGGTGCTATGGATTGATGGGGAAATGATTGGGCATATTGACTCTAAAAAATCACCCTAGTGCAAATATCGATAATATGGAAATAGGTCTTGATCAATGACACATGTAAAACCCAGTGGAATTGCATGTCAGCTAAGGGAGGGAAGTAGGGGGAGGGAAGTGAAAGAACATAAGTCTTGTAACCATGGAAAAATATCCTAAATTAATTAATTAAACAAAATTTTCAAAGATAAAAAAAAAAGAAAAGATATTAGTGCTCTCAAAAGAAATAATGAAGGGAAGAGGAGGGGTGGGTTTATGGAAGAAAATAATAAGTTCTGTTTGGGGCATATTATATTTAAAGTGTTTATGGGATTTAGAAACAAATTGGATATCATCTAATCCTGTTCCCTTATTTTTCAGGTGAGGAACTCATTCCATGTAAAATGAAAGAGCAAGGGGGCAGCTAGGTAGCTAAGTGCATAGTCAGGCCTGGAGATGGGAGGTCCTGGGTTCAGATACCACCTTAGAAACTTCCTAGCTATGTGATCCTGAGCAAGTCTCTTAACCCCTATTGACTAGCTCTTACTGCTCTTCTTTCTTGGAACCAGTACATAGTATTGATTCTAAAATGGAGGGTAAAGATTTAAAAAGAAAGAGCACAGGATTATTAGACTGTGAAGTACAAAAAAAAAAAAAAAAAAAAAAAGTCAATTTAGCCCAAAACTTCCACTTTACAGATAAGAAAACTGAGGTGAGATGAGAAAACAGAACTAGGAGTTGGGTCTCATACCTCCAAATCTAGTTCTCTCTCTCTCTCTCTCTCTCTCTCTCTCTCTCTCTCTCTCTCTCTCTCTCTCTCTCTCTACCTGAGATATTTGTCCTGCTCATATCCTTAATAAGTAGTTGATTATATCAGGTTTTCTTAATGGTGACTGTACTTGTCCTATTAAAAAAACAGCTCTAACTAATTCCTGTTTATGGCAT
>NC_058132.1:613392642-613461197 GCF_016433145.1 Gracilinanus agilis | reverse complement strand
TCTCTCTCTCTCTCTCTCTCTCTCTCTCTCTCTCTCTCTCTCTCTCTCTCTCTCTCTCTACCTGAAAGAGGAGTAAGACAATGGTCTGAGAACATGGACAGTAGTAACTTCAGAAAGGGTCAGAGTTCTCCTGAAGGGGTGTCCCAGGCTCTGTGGTTCTCCCTGAACATGCATGGGATACCCACACAGAAGGAGATGGCCACCATATTCCTTGCATCAGCAATATGCCTGCTAGGAGGAGCTCCGACTTGATCATGATGACAAAAGTGCACTGGAATAATGGATAAGTAGGTCCCAATTGGGACAACCCTGCCCATCCCCACAACACCATCCAAGTGCTGCGTCTTACCCTTTTTTCCTCCCTCCTTCTGACGTCCCACTTCCTGAGAACAGCCATGAGATTGCAGCAGGATTCTACCGAAACTTTGGCTCTGGAATCAGAGTGGGAGCAGCAGGCGGGTCATTACGGCAAGTGCCAGGACCTCATTCACGAACCCCAGCCTGCCTCGCCAGAGACACCAAGTAAGAGTTAGGATGGATGGGTCAACATGCGTCAATTAAGGCAGCAATTATCTGCAAATTGGATGGACTACATATGCCAATGACATACTGCTACTTGAGATTAACAGCTTGGGCATTTTTTGTAATGCCCAAATGGACACATTGTACACCTGCCAGCCTCAGCGAGGGGCTGTGGCCCATGGGGAGCCCATCTGTTCTAGGATGAAGTCCAGAAAGCCAACAGAGTCATTATCCCACAGGACTGCAGTCACTCCTTCATCCTGGCTTCCTGGGATTCTCATAAAGACAATTAGACTTACACTGATGTCGTGCTTCTTTGCAATGTCTAGCTTTAAATCTGTGTTCTTTGACAAACTCTGAGGAGTATACAGAGCAAGTAGCACTGTCTCCATTTTACAGCAGAGGAAACAGAGGCACCAAGAAGAGAAATGATTTTATCTATAGTGATATTTTAGATTCAAAAATGAAAGCAATCCAATCCTTAAGGAGCTTGCATTGAACTGGGACATGGGTTGTGGGTGGTAAGTGTTTGGGGGAAGCGGGAAAATACAAAATGGCGCAAGAGAGCATTAGATGCTTAGAGAATGAGAAAGAGCTTCCCATAGGAGGTGGGAACTGAGCTGAGGCTGGATGGAAGCGAAGGATTCCAAGAGATATTTGGCAAGGAAGCTGGGCTTTCCAAGCATCGGGGGCAGAGAGCTTATGAAAGGGCATGGAGATGAGGGATGGAATTCTGAGGACAAGGAACATCAAGGTAAGATGAGCTATCGTTGAGCATATGGAAGGTAGTACTGTGAAATAGTCCACCTCTGACACATCCATTTTAGGGAGGCCAGGTGACCCAGTGAATAGAGTGTTAGACTCACAGTCAGGAAGACTCTTCTTCCTGAGTTCAAATCTGGCCTTAGACACTTGCTAGTTGTACGACCCTGGGAAAGTCACTTAACACTATTTACCTCAGTTTCTTCATATGTAAAATGTGCTGGAGAAGGAAAGGCAAAGCACTCCAATATCTCTGCCACAAAAACCCCAAATGGAGTCATGAAGAGTAAGAAGCTACCGAAAACTGTGAAATGAGCCTGGCAAAGCAGACTGAAGCCAGACTATGAGGGGCTGTTGGCTAGATCTGAGAAAGCTCCACTAAATCATTTTTAAAAATTCATTCATTTGAAAAACACTCATCAGGAACTATACAGGGTCCTGAGCCCTGTGCTATGGGATGGAAGAGATACTGAATTTATCTTAAATTCCAATTGCAGAACAGATAGTGAGATCCAAAAGCTATAATCATATTAGGTGCCCACAAGAGAGGTGGGGAAGACTCTGGGACGAGCATTGGGATTAAGATTTTTTAAAACTGGGTAGGAATTTAATAGGTGAAGAGGGAGATGGAAAACAATCTAAGCATAGGGAAAGAGATGAGCTAAATTAAGAAGAAATGTGGTATATTCACATGACAAATTATACTCATATATGTGCATGTTGTCTTTATTAGAATATATGCTCCTTGAGAATAAAGATTGTTAGTCTTTTTTTTTAATTTCTATCTCTTGGCACAGTGCCCAGCACATCATAAATGCTTAATAAATGCTGTTGACTAGTTGATGGATTGACTTAGGGAAATTCTCTGAGTAACCCAAGAAGCAGACAAATACCCAATTTACTTGCAAAGTTCAAAAAAGGCACTCTCTTGCTCCCTTAGCCCTCACCTTTTCTTACTTCCTGTCTCCCTATGTTCAGATCCCCTTGATTCTGGTCCTCAGAATAGTGAGAGTTTACCTTATAGACACATAATCCCATGTAAGCCCCTCACAGAGCAAATGAAAACAGCAGGAGGAAGAGAATTCAGTTCTTTTAGAGACTTTTTTATTTCTCTCATGTTGGCCAGAGCCAGTTGTCATGTATGTGTTAAGTAACGACAAATTCCTGAAGAAGAAAAAAATTCTTAGCTGATCTCGTCCCACACAGCACTGAGCCCAGAAAGAACATCTGGCAGGCACATCTGACCCAACCATCTCTCAACCAATATCCCTCTCTGATAGTCATGGTACAATATGGTTCTCACCAGATGGTACCAGCTTTAGGACTTTTAATCCCTACTCTATCCAAAGATTAACTGAATACACTTGGGAAAATCAGTGAATTCTTCTGAACCTCAGTTTTACCCTCCTCACAATGGGGGGGACCCCTCTCTGCCAACCACCCTCACACACATACACACACACACACACACACACACACACACAGAACCAAAAAGAGCCCCTGTAAAAACATAAAACAGTAGCCTTTAAAAAAAAAATCATTTCCAAAAAAGCCAAAGAAAAAGTATCTATAACAACACAAGATATCTTTTCTCTCATGATTACTATTAATAAATACAAAGACATATTGTTTTATGGTGCCTCTGATGATTCAAATCTAATTTTGTCCCTTCCTTGCACCAAGGAAAGCTACCAAGGAAGCCTTGGGACCTTGATATCAGCACACTTAACTATTCTGGTTTCCCCAGAAGCCTTAGAAATTCTCCTCTTATCTCTTTGCTAGGATAAAGGAACTAGGAGCTAAGCAGGAATGGGTAAGTAATGTTTAGGGCTTTATTTTCTTTGCAGGAAAGGGACACAGTCTTTCAAGAGAGGAGAGGAGCTACTAAAAAGATATGTGTAGAGATGGGGGCCAGGAGAAGAGGGACAGCCATGTGAGTTGGCACCATGGGCAGACCTCCATGGAGCCAGTTAGTCCTGTCTAGCTGATTAGACCAATTAATTTGCTATCTGTTGAAGGACAGATAACACTGTGAGTCTGAGAAGAGTGATTACAGAATGCATGGTGATAGGGAGGAAAGTTGGGGGGAGGAGATGTTGGTGCAACTGGGAAGAAAAAGGAAGGTCTAGTTCAATGACTAAAATACAAACAATTAAAAAAATTTATACAAACAAAAAAACAACCTTAAGATTTCAGATTGTTCCCAGGCAGGGTGGGAAAGCTGTCTCTCCTTAGAGCTACCCCACCTCACCTTCCATACACTGACCCAGGACCTGAATCCTTTTACCCCAATTTTACTTGGCCCAGTCTCATAGACCCTAGAATGTTAGAGTTTGAAGGATATAGATCATAGACTGTTATAACTGGGAAGGGTCTTAGAGTGTAAAATATTATACCTTGGAAATTCCCATTTCCTCCTATAATTCTACGATTGAGTAAAGCCTGCCAAGGAACGAAAACCTCTTTCCCTGATACTAGGTCCTCTCTCTCATCACTATCCAAATGAGCCTTTTCCCTCTCCAGGGTCTTCCCTCCTTCCCTGAACTTTGTACTTTTCCACTCAAACTCCACTATATTCTTTTGTTAAACTCTCCTTATCTTCTCAAACACTTTTTTCCACCTTGTTGAGCTCACAGAAACCTAGATTTCTCTAGAAGCCAAACCATCCCTGACCACTTTCTTAAGTAACATTTCTTCTTTTCTCAAGTTCACAAATTCCCTGGACCAAGAGGTCTACTCCTTTCTCCCCAATGCCAGCTGTAGAACCTCCTCCTGCCACTCTCATCTTGAACTATCTCCTCCTTAGAGGTTCATTCTATTGCTCTGTTTCATCCAGTATGCCAATTTCCTGTTCTTTCTCCCTCCTTTCTCAAGGAATTTAATATACTTGACTCACAGGCTTCCCCTCAACCCTAGATCCAGACCTCATAATTAAGAACTTCAGGAATGATGCTAATGTTCTCTCAAACATCCTGGTTAATCAATATTCTCAACTCCCATGACTTCTATCTTCAGTGCATCTTGGCTACCCAGAGGAATGGCCATATTCTTCCATTTCCCCATCACCCATAACTGTTACCCTCCATGATCTAGACCAGTGATGGGCAAACTTTTTAAAGAGGGGCCAAAGGAAAGGAAATGCTCATCTCTCAGTTTGTTTGTAAGGCAACTCTTTCGAAGTTTCATGTTATTGTATCCTATTCATTGTATTCCTCAGATTAGGAATAATGTCTCGCAGCCAGATAGAACATTTCAGAGGGTCGCATCTGGTCCCTGGGCCGTAGTTTGCCCATCACTGGTCTAGACATTCCTTTTTCTGGTCATAAACTACTCTTTAACCATCACTTCAACCTTAATCTTCCTACCCAATATATCACCCCTGCTCTAGTCTCATTTCTACCCTTCAAAATTGTGAGTCTACGGTTCACCAATTCTTTGTCCTCCCCCAATGATACCCTTGTCCCACTAGGAATATTGCTTATACTTTTCTAAACCCCACTCTCACATTTGGACTTCCATGGAATTCCTTCTATACCCTGAAATCTACATGTGTAATTCTACATTTTCTTCCATACTCTAGTCAGTGGTTCCCAAACTTTTTTGGCCTACCGCCCCCTTTTCAGAAAAAATATTACTTATCCCCCCAGAAATTATTTTTTTTTATTTTAATAGCAATAATAGGAAAGATAAATGCAGCTGTGGCCATCACCACCCCTCTGGATCACTGCAGCACCCACCAGGGGGCGGTGGCGCCCACTTTGGGAATCACTGATCTAGATAATACATGTGCCAACTAAGTCTGCTACAAATTTATATTAATCTCTATTAGACCCTTACTTCAGCATAACCTTATTTCTTTTTCAAGTTTTTCTTGACTGACTTACATTCTTTACTACAAAAGAATTAACTCTCTCCTCAAACCCCTTAAATCACAATAAAGATCACTTTCTCAGCAGAAGATTCTGTTTTTTTTGTTTTGATGAGAAAATTGAAGCCCTCTCTGAGTTTTCTTTTTCCCCCTACTCCAAACCTTAAAAACACTGTTCTTCCATTCTCTCATTCTTATGCTCTAGTTTCTGAAAAAGAGATGATCTTTCTCCTTGCAAGGCCATTATTTCTACCTGTGCCCTGGATCTTATCCCCTCCTCTGAGATCTATCCTCTTTCTTCTTTCTTTCTCTCTTTCTCTTTTTCGGTTGCTATTTTCTGCTGGCTTCTTCCCATACCACTAGACAAATTCATCTACATTGGCTGCCTCCATCAATTTCCTTACAATCCACTCAAATCTCAATCCCTTGCAATCTGCTTGACTACACTTTTCTTCTATTTAAGAGTTTCCTCTAGTCAGGCAAAAACCTTTTAACTGCAAAATCCAGAGTTTTTCCCCAAACCCCATTATATTTGGTTTCTGCAGCTTTTGACTCAGTCAACTACTTATCAACTCCTCCTAGAAACTGTTCCCTTGACTTCCATTCTTCTCTTACCTATCTGACCAATCACACCTAGTCTTTCCTGTTGGATTATAATCCATCTCTCACACTCTCACTGGGTTCCTCCTCTATAATACTGCCCCCATCCCAAGGCACTGGGTTTTTGTTTTAATTTTATTTTCTTCTTTCCTTCTTTTCTTCTTTCACTAAACTCTCTTCCTTGATGACAGAATTCATTCCCACATCTAGGCAGATAACTCAAAAATCTATATATCCAAACCCAGGTGTCTTTCCTGAGGCAGAACTGAGGCAGTTCTATATAGTCAAGGGACACTGAACATCTCTGCCTGATTGCCCTGTCTTCAGCTCAACTTGTTATGTCTAAAAGGGAAACTTTTCTCATTATCTATGTACCTAATATACCAAATTTTCCTTTTGTGTTGATAATACTACCATCATCTCAGTTATTAAGTTCAAACCTTTTCATCATATCCTTGACCTTTCTCTGCCTCCCCCATTGTCTTCTTCATATCTTATCAGTAGCTAAGTTTTGCCTATCCTACTTCCACTACAACTCTCTCCTTTTCTATTTGTTCACATGATCACCATCCTAGTTCAGGCTGGCATCCTTTTCTATAGCAAAACCCTCCAAGATGGCTCTCTTCAGTTTCTTCCCTCTTCACTCCACCTTCCATATAGCTTTCAAATAAATGTCCTAAAGGCATTAGCTTTGTCACTCTTCCACTCAAAGTCTTCAGTCCCCTCTAGGATAAGTGACAAACACTTCAATCTAGTATTTAAAATCATCTACAGATGTGGGATTGGGCTCTGAGCTATCTTTCTAGATTTATTTCAGAGTACTCCTTTAAACCTCAACCTTCCACATTCTATATTCCAAGGAAACTGGATTACTCTCTATTCCCATTCTCATTCCATTTTTGAGTCTTCTTATAGAGTGACTACTATTCTTGGAATACATTCTCTCCTTGTCTTTTCCCTCTTAAAATTCTTACCCCCCTTCAAAACACAGTTCAGATACCAGCTCCTCCTTTAAAATGCCTTTTCCAATCTCTCCCACTTTAGCTTTATTATCCTTCTCTCCTGAAATTACCTTCTAGATATGTGATGAGATATATAGGCATATTACTATTACTTTTCTTATTGTTTGTTACTTACTATGAAATCAAAGCATATTTAGTTGAGGAGGGAAAGGTATTTAATTGAGAATGGGAAAAAACACAGAGAAACAGAAAGGGACATAAACTTCTTGAGGAAGGAATTTTTTTTGTCTCTATATCCCTGAACTTATTACTATGCCTTGAAAATATCAGGTAGATTAATGTTATTATTAGGGTCAAGAAAATAACCTGTGATTAGGTTATAGTTAGAACACAAAATATTAGTAGAGAAAACTGCCCAGAATTTGGAACAAAAAGATCTGAGGTTGAATTCAAACTCTGTCACTTTTCTAGCTCTGAGATCTAGAGCAAATAACTTTGTTTCTTCTCATCTGTGTGAGAAAGGAATTCATCTCTGTTTAATTTAATCAATCAGGGACTTGGTATTCCTCTCCCTTTTAATTTAATCAACCAGGGACTTGGAGGTCCTTTGAGATGTGCAAGGATAAACATGCCCACAGTGAAAAGAAGTTGAAACCAAAGAGACATGAAATTGATCCCACAAGCACTGCACCCCTGGGTGGTACCAGACAAATTAAGGAACTATGATTGGTTCCTGAGATGTGACATGAGAGAGCTAATGGATAGAGAAATCTTATGAAGGTGAGACGGGCTGTCTGGAAGACACTCTCTCTCTGGCTCTGGTGCTGATGGCTTTTGCTGAAAGGAGACTCAGATTCCCATTCTGATTCACATTCGAATTTGGATTCTGACTCTGGTGTTGGAGCCTCTTGCTGAAGGGACTCTCTGGCTCTGGTGACTCTGGGACATTCTTGCTTTGGCGACTCTTGCTGAAGAAACTCTTGTGGACTTCTGGCAGGAGATTCTAACTGTCGGTGATGAGCTGGATTCCATCAGAACAGCACTAAGGGTATTTATCTCGGCAACTCTCTACCTCTTTCCTACATTTCCCTCTCTTTACTATCACTACTTTGATGTAATGAATCTACTAAAGCTACTAGGAGTCTCATAATTTAATTTTATTTATTACAATCTACCTAGTAGGCAGTTAGATGACACAATGGATAGAGTGCCAGGACTGGAATGAAGAAGATTTGACTTCTAATACAGCTTAGATACTTACTAGCTATATTACCTTGGGCAAGTCATTTAATCCTATTTGCCTCAGCTTCCTTATCTATAAAATGATCTGGAGAAGGAAATGCTAAACCACTCCAGTATCTTTGCCAAGAAAAATCCAAATAGAGTCATGAAGAGTCAGGCATGACTGAAATGAATGAACAACAAGAACCTACCTAATAGGACTAGACTGAATTGGGGAGAGACTTGTGGCAAGCAGATTCATGAAACGGCTGTTATAATAGTCCAATCCTGAGGTGATGATGGTCCTGAGCAAGAGATATTGCAAAGGTGAAAATGACAGTCCTTAGCAACATATTTGATATGGAGGAAGTGAAAGATTAGTGAAGAGTTGAGGATGACACTTAGATTGTGAGCCTGGGGGACTGGGAGGATGATGGTTCCCTCAATAGTAATAGGGAAGGTAGGAGATGACAGGAGTTTAGCAGAAAAGATAATGAGTACAGTTTTAGACATGTTGGGTTTAAGATCTCTATTGGACAGACAATTTGAGGATCTGAAAGAGAGAGATGTGACATTGGACTTCAGCAGAGTGGCGAGGTCTGGATAAATTAATTTTAGAATTGTCAGCATAGAGACAATAATTCAATCCATGAGAGGTGATCAGATATATTAGAGAGACAGAAAAGATGAAGAACCAAGACAGCACCCTGTAGGACCTCTAAAGTTATTTAAAGGGCATGCCTTGGACTGAGGATTCAGCAAAAGGAGATTGTCAGATAGGCAAGAGGAAAATCAGAAGAGAGTTAATGACCTCAAAACCTAGAGAAGAAAGTATTAAAAAGTGGGTGATTGACAGGTTCAAAGTTGAAGAGGTAAAAAAAAGATGAGAATCCAGAAAAGATCACTGGATTTGGCCATATCATCAGTAACTTTAGAGAAAGGAGTTTTTAGGTAAATGATGAAGTCAGTAGCTGGATGACAAGGAGTTAAGAAGAGAATGAGAGGGAAGAGAATGTAGATATGTAATGTGGATAGCCTTCTCAAGGGATTTAGCATCAAAGGACAAGAAATTTAGGATAAGAATAGAAGGATCTAATGAGATCCCTATGGCACTCAACTCTCACCTGTGGCTTCAAGAAGTTGTAGCAAGCACAGCTGCGACACCCTAGTACACCATCTCAGCAGATGGGTTAAACCAGGTTGAGTTTAACTGATTAACAAAAACGCATTGGTGAGTTAAGAGGATGTCTACCCCAAGAATGTGAAGACTTCCCTCCTCAGATGGGTGGATGAGAACAATTTGTTCCAATTGCGATGAAGGCAGCTGAAGCAGATGCTATGGAACACTTAGAGCCTGGTTCAACATTAAAGAAGCCAAGGTCATCCACTATATCCCAGGCCATCATCAGTCATTCTGATTTTTGTCTCCCCACTAGACTTTGATGCCTCTGGAAGAGAGAGGCTGACAACTTCGTGCAACTCTGCCTCATTTAAATCTAATTCATAGACAAGTAAGGACATCACCCTGTGATGCCATTGGTCCCCTTTTGAAAAAGGAACACAAACAACAACAGCCCCACCCTAGGCCACTTCCTGTGAAGACAAGTGGAGACTTTTCCAGCATTTTACTCAGCTGGCCTCTGGAGCTCCACCCAACCCAAGAAGCACCTACCAGCTATTCCTCTTGGCATATCATTGGCATAGAAAGGTAGGGAGTATGAGGAGGAGGATATCCTGGGAAAAACCCTGTCCCAGAGCATTAACCAGAGTGTGGAGATCACAGTTTTTTCCCCCTTAGGGCATAAAATTCAAGGACACTGATAGTATTTGGCAAATAGCAACAAGAGAGTTTATAGCACCTAGTGAGCAAGAATGATTAGTTAAAATAGGGAACTACTAAATGGGAGGTTTGAATGAATTCTTCTCTTTTTCTCCAGCCTCCTTCTTTCCCCTCCTTCACACAATTAGAGATTTCCTACTAGTATCCTTTTCCTCTTCCCTCCTCCTCATCTCAAGGTGTTCCTCTTGGTGCTTGCCCCAATATCATGGTTTAAAATAATTTCCTCAAATACAAAAATTCTAAGTTAAAGATCTGTCCTTTGCTACTAGTATCCTGGGTACTATCTGCCTGGAAAGGTCCTTAGAGGCTACTGAATATGACAACTAAAATTTCCAAGACTGGCTTCTAGATAAGAATATCAGTTTAGTGATTAGGTGACCATTAACCATTAAATTAATGGTCTATGACCTTCTCAATAATCAAAAAGTTCACTCAAGCAGGTCCGTAAAGACAATTTGGGAGCCTATGATTCAGCTACTCCCTTGGACATCCTAAGACCTCTAATTAGAGGATAGTCAATGAGGAGGTGGTCCATCAAGATTCTCAATTTCTTTTTTTTTTTAACATTTAATAATATTTATTTTTTAGAAAAGTTAACATGGTTACATGATTCATGCTCTTTCTCCTTCACCCCCAGATCTCCCCCTTCCCCATAGCTGATGTGCATTTCCACTGGTTTTAACATGTGTCATTGATCAAGATCTATTTCCAAATTATTGATAGTTTCATTGGTGTGGTAGTTTCGAGTCTACATCCCCAATCATGTCCACCTCAACCCATGTGTTCAAGCAGTTGCTTTTCTTCTGTATTTCCATTCCTGCAGTTCTTCCTCTGAATGTGGGTAGCGTCTTTTCCATAAATCCCTCAGAATTATCCTGGGTCATTGCATTGCTGCTGGTACAGAAGTCCATTGCATTCAATTTTACCATAGTATATCAGTCTCTGTGTACAGTGTTCTTCTGGCTCTGCTCCTTTCGCTCTGCATCAATTCCTGGAGGTCTTTCCAGTTCCCATGGAATTCCTCCAGTTCATTATTCCTTTGAGCACAATAGTATTCCATCACCAACATATACCACAGTTTGTTCAGCCATTCCCCAATTGAAGGGCATACCATCATTTTCCAGTTTTTTGCCACCATAAAAAGTGCGGCTATAAATATTTTCATGCAAGTCTGTTTATCTACGATCTCTTTGGGGTACAAACCCAACAATGGTATGGCTGGATCAAAGGGCATTCTTTTATAGCCCTTTGAGCATAGTTCAAAATTGCCAGCCAGAATGGTTGGATCAGTTCACAACTCCACCAGCCATGCAATAATGAATGTCCCAATTTTGCCACATCCCCAGCATTCATTACTCTCCCCTTCTATCATTTTAGCCAATCTACTAGATGTGAGGTGATAGTCAGAGTTGTTTTGATTTGCATTTCTCTAATTATTAGAGATTTAAAACACTTTCTCACGTGCTTATTGATACTTTTGATTTCTTTATCTGAAAATTGCCTAGTCATGTCCCTTGCCCATTTATCAATTGAGGAATGGCTTTATTTTTTATACAATTGATTTAACTCCTTGTATATTTGAGTAATTAGACCCCTGTCAGAGTTTTTTTGTTATAGAGATTTTTTCCCAATTTGTTGTTTCCCTTCTGATTTTGGCTGCATTGTTTTTGTTTGTACAAAAGCTTTTTAATTTAATGTAATCAAAATCATTTATTTTACATTTTGTAATTTTCTTTAACTCTTGCTTGGTTTTAAAATCTTTCCTTTCCCAAGATTCTCAATTTCTCCCCATCCTCTGGCAATAGTGGGAAAGTCACACAAAGTCTCATGCTCCCCAGTTACTGGGGGTCAAAATCTAGTTCATAAGTGTCCTTCTCTAATGCTTCTTTTGTTTTTATTATTAAAACCCTTACTTTTTTCTTAAAATTAATACTGTGTACTGATTCCAAGGCAGAAGAGTGATAAAGGCTAGGCCAGTGAAAGCAAATCTTTTAGAGACTGAGTGCCCAAACTGTACCCTCATGCCCTATGTGAGCTGCTCTCTTATCCCAGTCAGGGGAGGGAGGAAGCACTCCCATTGGGCTGCTGGGCAGAGGGGTGGATAATGTGAGAAATGTCCTCAAGTATGATTGAGAAAGGGAGGGGAGAAGCCCCCTCTAGCATGAGTGCAATAAGTTCACCAACACAGGGCTAGGCAATGCAAATTAAACGACTTTCCCAGGGTCACACAGTAGGAAGTATCTGTGGTCAGATCTGAACCCAGAATCTCCTGTTTCTAAGATTGACTCTCAATCCACCGAACCACCTAGCTACCCTTCCAATGATTCTTAATGAGTGTTCCAAGGACTCGTTTGGGCTGCATGTAGGTACATCTAGCATGAGCTGGTTCTATTTACTGCATAAAGCAGATCTCACATCTCTTTCATAATTTCACTTTCTATTTTATGATGGGAGAAATTCTTTGGTGGGGCATAAAATGTTATTATACTACAGAGAGACTATAGGACTGATTTGAGTTAGTAATTCTAGTACTAAGCAACTAATTCAAATGTAGACATAATTCGGTGATATTAAAAATAAATCTCATGAATTTAACACTTTCATTTGACATATCAGATCCAATGAATTAAATGACTTGCCTTGGGTCACTGGATTATAGGGTTAGAGCTGGAAGAACCTTATAGGTTAACCAGTCCAAGTCACACAGCTAATATCTGAGGTAGAATTTGAACCCCAGTCTTTTTAATGTCAAGTTCAATGCCTTACCCACTATGCCTCATATGATTTGTCCAACATTAATAAGTGGCCCTAACTCCAGGAAAGAATTAGATTTGAACATGACAGAGATCTTTCCTTGAAACTGAAAAGATTTGAGTTCAAGTCCTTCTCCTAACATCTAGCTATGAGACCCTAGCCAGCTTATCTGGCCTCTCGGTTTCTCCAGAAACTTTCCAATTTAATCAGTTGCATCCTGGGGCAGAGTTGGGGGAGATAGAGTGGGGAGACTGGTCAGGAGTTGCCTGAGGGAACTAGGCAGCTCAGGGAATTGAAAGTCAAGCCTAGAGATAGGAGGTCCTGGGTTCAGATCTGACCACAAACACATCCTAGCTGTGTGATCTTGAGCAAGTCTTTTAGCCTCCACTGCCTAGCCCTTGCCACTCTTCTATCTTAGAACCAATACACAATATTGATTCTAAGACAAAAGGTAAGTAGTTTTTTTTTTAATAGTAATAAGTTGTAGACAGATTATTGGACTGCCTTGGCAAAAAGACCTTTCTCACCAAGAATTCCCTATGCACCAATACAATCTTAAATTCAACCCAAAAACAATATGAGTTAAGAACCTGACCAGAAAGAGACCTAAACTCAATAAGAAGGTTGACATACATGCTGTTTGTTTTCCTGAGAAGTCCCTGGCAGCAATGAATGCCCCTTAAAAATGCTTAAAAAGGACAAAATTCATTATATTTATAGCAGTTTTTTTTGTAATGGCAAAGTACTGGAAACTGAAGGGATGTCCATCAGTTGGCAAATGGCTGAACAAGCTGTGGTATATGATTATAATAGGATACTATTATATCATAAGAAATGATAAAGATGATCACACACACACACAAAACAAACAAACAAACAAACAAACAAACCTGGAAAGACTTACATGAAGGGATCCAAAGTGAAGTGAGCAGAACCAGGAAGATATTGTACACAGTAACAATAATAGTGTATCATAATTAATTGTGAATGACAACTATTATCAACAAGAAGAGGATTCAGGACAGCTCCAAGGGACTCATGACCAAAAAGGCTATCCACCGCTATAGAAGGAACAGAGTCTGAATGCAGATTAAAACATAATCGTGCTTCACTTTATTTCCTCCATGAAATTTTCCTCTAGTGTATGCAATATGGGTCTTGTTTCACAACATGATGAGCAGAGAAATATGTATTATATGATAATCCATGTATGATCTGTATCAGCATTGGCTAAGACATGGCATGTGTGCAGAGCCGGCACTTGGGGAGCTGCACTGCTCCCCCTCTTCTCAGCCCTGGAGGACATTTTTTTGCATGCCCTGCCCCTCTATCCAGTCACCCAAAGCAAGCACTTCCTCAGTCTCTATGATAATGCCAGGGCTCCCAGACAGCTTGAATTTGCCTTCTGAGCACTTGAACTTGGAAAAGGTTTGCCAAGGCTGACTTATATTAAGGGATAGAAAGAATAAGAATAGATTTTTGGACATAGCTAATGTGAGAATTTGTTTCTCTTGGATAAACATAGCTATTATAATTTATTACATATTACCAACAAATTATATGTAGTATTTTATTATTGTCACATAATATATTATGTTATGTGTAAAAAATGGGGAGAACGAAGTTTAGAATTCAAAGTTTCGAGGAGACTCGATTATGAGGAAGGAGCTCAAGATTAGGAGCTAAGAAATCTGAGGGCAAATCCTAGTACTCCATTGACTATCCATGTAGCCTTGGACAAATTACTTCCCATCCACGGTCCTTTTTCTTTTTCTGCATAATAGGGGATAGGAATTAATGATCTCTAAGGGCCCCTGAATCTCTAACATTTCCTTTCAGGACTCTTTTCAGAACACATTTTTTTTCTTTCTTCATTAGAAGGAGGTCTTGGAGGTTTCTTGAGGGTAGGGACTGTCTTGTTTACTTACATTTGTGAGCCCAGTACTTAGCATAATGCTTGACTATCTATCTGTATATGATCCATCTATATATCTATCATCTATCTATTTCTCTCCCTAGGAGTCTAGGAGATTCTGACATGGTATTTGGCCCTTCTTGTCTCCAGAAATGCTAGCACCTAAATTTATACCATGTAATCAGTGGGGAGTGGTCTGGCAATTGAAAACCGAACAAACATAAGCTTTAGTTGCTCCCCTGAGTTAGAAAAGAAAAAGAAATGCTCTGGAAGACTGAGGATACAAACAAATGAGGCCATATTTGTAAAGTACTTAAAGGCGCAGTGCCTGGCACACAGAGGCACTTAACAAAGGAAGGCTTGTTCCCTCCTCTCCCTTCCCTGAAACAGGCTACTCAAAAATCTTGTTTCATTCCCTTCCCTGGAGTTCTTTCAGAGATATAGGATGCAGCCATACCTGGGACAAGAGAATGGACCTGATGATCTCTCAGCCTCCTTACTGATGACTTAGAGATTCTAATTTGATCTGGAAAGCAGTTAAGCAGCCCTGCCCAGCCCAGCCCAACAACAACAGAGTTTATGAGACCAGGGTCACTTCGGGGTGTGAGATGGGATGGGGAGTGAAGCCTGCAGAAGCCAGAATTCACCCTTTGAGACTGAGGACAGTGAGGGGAGGGCAGAAAAATCCCTTGCCAAGGTACAGAGGTCCACATCCGTATATCCCATAACAGATCAGGCCAGGTCACGTTCCATGGTAACAAGAGCCAGCCTGTCAAGGATACCATGAGGAGGAGAGGGGGAAGAAATAAACTATATACAACCAGGATTCCAAGGGGATTTGGTTTCAAAGTTGCACCAGCCATTTCCTGGAATCCAATGGGAGCAAGTTCTGAGAATTGGGGTGGGGATGGGGGGAAGGGAAGAATGGAGGGAGGGAGGGAAAAAGAAAAAAAAGAAGAGTGACATATGGGTGTGTGCTGAGAAGGAGAGAAGAACCCAGCTCACATGGAACAGAAGTCATATTGGCAGGACCAGGCTCCCAGAGGTAAGAAAGAGGTCCAGCTGCGGACAGCTCCTGCACTACTCATCAGTTCCCCACCATTACCACCACCACCAATCCTCAAGGGAAAGAGTGGGGAGGAAGAGAAAGAATAATAAAATCTGCTGGACTTGCAGAATCTGACCAATAAGGAAAATGACTGCCCCCCTTCCTAATACACACACAGCACACACACACACACACACAATCAAGTCTAACAGAGACTTGGAGGGGAAAAGAAATGAACCTCCAAATCTTCCTCATACTTTCTATCCCTATCCTTTGGAGTTTTCCCATCTATATGGATTTTTTTGAAGATCTCTTCCTGCTCTTTATCATATAATTTCATCTTCCTTTCCTTCTCTCTTCAGGACCTTTCTTTTTCATCTCTGTCCTCATCCATTGTTTGTTTGTTTTTTTAGAGACTCATCCAGCTCTTTTGTTTTACCCAATAAACAACTGAGGCTTAGTGAATTAAGTGACCTCTCCAAGTTAACACAGCTAGTTAGGGGTAGTGGCAGGTCTAGAATTTGGGTCTCTTGCAAGACTCCCAGTCCAATGTTATTTCCTATGTAATCACCAATTAATCAACAAGCATTTACTGAGTGCTAGGTATGGTGCTAGGCTCTAGCCCCCTCCATCTTTCCCTCATTTCATCATTTTTTTCACCACAATTTTCTTCCCTTTTCTTTCACTCCCACCTTTATGGTCCTAAAGCTAAATAGTCTAGAAGTAGCCAAAGCAAACTTCTACCAGGGCCCAAATAACTGTTGTCCACTTAGAGATTCAAACCTTGAAACTGATTTTTTTAGAAAAACTCTTTTTTTATTTTTCCAGCTCTCTAGATTCCAGAGGGAACAAAATGCACTTTGTGTCTTTCTTCATTGTCTCCTCAAGTTGTTGGGTAGATGAGGGTGGGGTAATGTATGGGGAAGTCCAAGAGAAAGAAGAGTTAGGGAGTCATTGATTGAAACAAAACTAACTCTAACAGTTCTCATAAGACTACTCCACATACATTTCTCATTGACTCCATTGTCCTATACTTTCCAATGCCACTGAGTTCACAAAGGATTTTAAAGTGCACCAAGAACATTTAGAAAAGGAAGAAGTTATCAACATGAAGCCAACATGGCTATGTTAGTAACAGGGGTCAGTAAGGTGGCTCAGTGGATTAAGAGTCAGGTCTACAGATGGGAGGTCCTGGGTTCAAATCTGTCCTCAGATACTTCCTAGCTGTGTAACCCTGGGCAAGTCACTTATTCCCCACTGCCTGCCCCTATCCATTCTTCTGCCTTGGAATCAACACAGTATTACTTTTAAGATTGAAGTTAAGGGTTTTAAAAAAAAAAAGTCATGCTAGATTCATTTTGTTCCCTTATCTGATGGGACAAATGGGCTAGTAGGCCAATAGATGCTAAAGATATGCCTGAATTTCTGCAAATCTTTTGACAGTTCATGATCTTATCTATTTGGATAAGATGAGGAGGTATGAACTGGATGGTCATATAGTTAATAAATTCATAACTGACTGAAGTTGACTTAGGGGCATGCCTCTGATAGAGTGCCCCAAGGATCTTTTCCTTGGCCCTAGGCTAGTCAACAATTTCATCAATGTCTTGTTGAAAGAATAGATAGTATGCTTATCAAATTTGCAGATGCCATGAAGCCAGAAGGGAAAATTAAAATTCTGGATGATAGAATTAGAATCCAAAAGGATTGCTAAAGACTAAATATTAAAAAAATGAAACTACGTAAAGTCCCTATTCTTGACCAATTTCCAACATGTTTTAACATTGCACAAGTACAGAATGAAGAAGAAATGTCCAGACAGCCAGTTTGTGTGAAAAAAGATCTGTGGGTTTCAGTGGAATGCAAGCTCAATATGAGTCACCAGACTGACATAGCAGCCAAAGAACTAATCCAATCTCAGTCTATGTTAATAGAAGTGGAGTATCCAGAACTTTTCCTCAAAAGCACTGAAGTGTCCAGCACCAGGCAGGTGACAGTGTTGCTGTACTCTGGTCTGGTCAGACCACATTTGGGTGTTTCATGCATTTCTAGGCACATTACTGGACATCAGCAAACACAGTCAGTGATTAATAAATGCTTATTTGCTGATGGACCAAAGGAAAGTTACCCAATACTGAGAAGATTGGAGTCCATGATATTGGACTAGAATATGTTGAAGAACAACAGATAGATAACCTAGAGAAGGGAAAAAAATTAAGAAGGACATGATAACCATCTTGAAGTATACAGAAGCTACCACATGGAACAGGAATTATATTTCTTCTGTTTGACCCCAGAGGCCAGAACTAGGAACAGAAAAGCAGATTCTGGCTCAATTAAGGAAAAATTTCCCAACAATTAGAGATTCTAAAAATGAAATGGAAAGCCTTGGGAGGCAGTTGGTTTCCCATCATCAGAATCCTACAAGAAGAAGGTAGATGTTCACTTGTAGGGGATTTTACAGGAGAAATTCTTGTTCAGATACAGATGGCCTAGATGAGACAACTCCCACCTCTGACATTCTGGGCTAAAGGCTTGGTACTTCTCTGGTGAAGTTGCATTCTAGTATTTTTTAGCAGAGTCTCCACTTCATTTTCTCTGGCCCTGGCCCTTCTGTATGCCCATCTTCCCCCTAACACACACCAAGTACTGAGGAAGGGCAACTTGAGTAAAAACCCAAGAATCTAGAAAATTAGAGCCATGAAAAAGTGAGGTAAAATCAGGAAAATCAAGTCTGTCCTCCCTTTCAAACACACACCTGTCCTTTTCTGTGATCTGATCACTTCTCATCAGTCTAAAGATAATCTGGTAGTAGTGCTTCTGTCTCCTGAGAAGAGATTACTATAAGAGCTCCCTCTTGCTACCTCCTGAAAATCAATACCAGGTGGAAACCCATGTTCCAACTAATGAAAGTGATGATGATGATGATGATGATGATAATGATGATAGTGATGGTGATGAAGAAGAAGAAGAAGAAATGGCACTACCCTAACCTCTATGCAGGGAGAGCCAAGAGCACAGTCTTTTCCCTAAAGAACAGTCTAAGACAGTATTGATGGATCATACATCCATGGTGTGTATAAACCCATGCTGTCTTTATGTAGATGACATTTCCATAACAGAATAAAAATATCAAACAAATTGAACAAAGTCATAAGCCTAACACTTGAGTAATGCTCAGATCATATGGTATAACATCATTGTTTGGTATGGAATAATGATCTATCCCTTTATCTTATTTCACCAGAAATTAGGTGATGGGGGGATTCTCCCAGAGAGTTAGAAGGAATCAAAGGTCCATTAAACTACTTTGCTGGATGAATGAGTAACTTCATTCAAATTGGATTCTCCTACTAGTGGTTCTAATTATAACACAACTGATTATAACACATCCTTTATACCTCATGTGGTTTGTGTCCATATCTTTCCATATTCCAGAGGGTCTACCAAATATACTAAAAGCCCAAGGATACCAGTGCAATTACAACTGGCAATATGTTTATCATTCACTCCCTCCACTCTAATTTACCTCATTTTCCAGCCATCTATAGCCTGAATGATATGTTTTATACTTCACCCACTAGTTTTACATTTCTTCATCCACTATAGCCCATTTATATTCATCATGCATCTTTCTATTTGAGTTTTGTTTCACCTGCCATTTTGATTCTTCTCAGATTATGTCCTTTCACTATTAATTGTTTCCTTATCCATCAACAAGAATTTTTCAAAATATTTGTACTGATATAGTAAATCAGAGAATTACAGAATTTGAACTTTGGAAGGTACTACAGCATCCATCTTTTGACAGTTCATCCAATATACAAAGAAAACCCACTATACTGTACTCATCAAATAATCTCCAGCCTCTATTTCAGAACTTCCAAAAGGGGAACCTCTCCTAGAATTTCATTATGTTTTGTGATCGCTTTAATTATTAGAAAGGTTTTCCTGACATTGAGCTAAAATTAGCCTCTTCACAACTTCCCCTAAATGATCCTGGTTCTACCATCTGGACTGTAATGAAACAATTCCAATCCCTCTTCCATATGAGCACCTTTCCAAGAGTTGAAGACAGTTTCTCCTTAGTCTTCTTTTCTCCCACTTAAACATGTATGGTTCTTTCTTTAAAAAAAATAAATAAATGAAATTTACTTTTTGTCTTGGAAGCAATGCTGTGTGTGACTTCCAAGGCAGAAGAACAGTGAGTGCCGGGCAATGAGTTAAGTGACTTGCCCAGGATCACACATCTAGGAAGTGTCTGAAGCCAAATTTGAACCCAGGACCTCCTGTCTCTAGGCCTGACTCTCAATCCACAGAGTCACCTAGTAGTCCCTCATATGACATAAACTCCATATCCTTTATCATTCTGGTTGTCCTTTTCCAGACACGTTCCACCTATTCAAGGTCCCTCATAAACTTTGGAGTTTAGAGTTGTGAAAGATATAGTACTCCAGGGTAGGTCTGATAAGAGCAGAGCACAATGGCACACTTCCTTATTTCTGGAATCTAAACCTCTCTTTGTGCAGTATAAAATGGAATTATATATTTTTTGCTAACTCGCATTTAGCTTCTAGTACAAGACCCCAGATCTTTTTTTTTAGAACTTCTCTCTATACCTTCCCTATCTTATACTTGTAAAGGTGATTTGGGGTACACAAGTATAAGACTTTCCATTTATCTCAATGGACTGTTCATTCAACTACATGTCACAGTATTGGTAATGACCATTTCTTCATTCAATTAGTCCATGAAAATTAACAAAATTTTCCATGCTTGAAGAAGAAAAAAATCAGGCTTCATGTCTAAATGAGATATACTGTATCTCTCCTCCTTATTCCCTCTGTTTTCGTCCTTCTCAGCCTTCTGGGTTGACTAGAGGGTGAGGCAAAGGAATCCATTTTTGCTAGTGACATAACAGGGTTTTTCCTGAACTTAAAAAAAAAATAGAGGACAAGGAGAAAGAGGAAAGGATGATTGGGAAAGAAAGCATTGGGAAATGTCAGTAGGAAAAAGTTTTGTGGTGTGGTAAAAATGTTGTCAGTTCCAGAGATGTTTGGAACTCAGCTGAAAAGAGGAGGTAGAGCCAAACAAGGCATATTGGATAATGCTCAATTATTTCAGGGCTAAACTAGTATATGGATTATCCAAACCTTTCTGCTTTTCCCCTTTTCTCCCTCTCCCCTCCCTACTCATTGGCTATTTTCCTGATTACTAGCTCCTCTCTAGAGAAATAATGGGTGAGGGTGGGTTGAAACCAGGATGAGGATAGGAAGGGAAATCCGCTTCTTTCTCAATTCTGCCCCACCAACTATTCTGGTGAACGTCAGGCTGATGTCAGAAGAGGATTAAGCTATTGGCTAAAGGGAGGCTCTTGGATTATCTGTAAATTTCAACTTGCTCAGCTATGTCTTTGCCCCTTAGCCATGGAAAATCAAAAGATGAACACATGGCAACAAATGCATTAGGCTGTTCCTCTGAATGAGAGCCAAGTTGGAATCAGAATCTGGTAATGGAGCCTCCTACATTTAGAGACTGAAATGGCCAAGAACTGAGCCTTCCCCCTAGGAAGCTAGAAAGTTGGGGACAGGGTTGGGTGGAAGAGATGTATCAGTATGTGTTGTGTGTGTGTGTGTGTGTGTGTGTGTGTGTGTGTGTATCCAAGTGTGTGGATGATCCTACAAAAAACCATTTCTTTCTTTCCTCTGATTTGAAGCCATTTATACTCCTAATCTCTGCCAAATAGAAAAGTAGATTTCAACTGGGGCTGTGCTGGAGGCAGCTCCGACTGGCTCTAGAGAGCAACTGTTAAATTTTCAGTGTGACATTTATAACTCAGAAATGAGCAAAATGCTATAAATCAAGACTTGATTTATTGTTTTGTTGATTATATAAACTTAAACAAATGATGGAGAAAATGTGAATAATTCAGATTAAACATAAAAGTGTGTCCTATGTATATTTTCCCTAAAAATTTCCACTTGTTAAATGTCTACCAGCCCACTGGCTGATTTCAACTCAATAAATTTAAAATCTTTCTGACAATTAGAGCTACTCCAGAGTGCAGCATCAGGGTCTAGAAGTAAATATTCAGTGTGATTTCACATTGTTTTTCCCTCATGTTCTGTATTCCAATTCTGTGTTCCTTATACACAACATTCCAACTCCTGCCTCCCCACTCAGGCTGTCTCCTGTTCCTGGAATGCTCCCCCTCCTTATGTCTGCCTCTCTCTACCTCCCTTCCAAAGGGAGTTTCAGGGCTACCACTTTCATGCAAGAGATCTTTCCTAATTCCTCGATTTGTTATTGCTCTTTTCCCCCATGCCCAAAATATTTAATATACATTTGTATTTACATATCTGAATCCCCTCTCTTTGAGACATCATCACCATGCCCAGAAGAATGGAAGCAGAGATACCTGATAAGTGGCCTTACTTTTGAAGACTTCTAGTCTTGGCTACTCTTAGAAAGACCTTTTAATTTCTATACAACTCTGATTCATACCAATTTCTTCCTTGTCTTGAGTCAAAACATGCCTCCTGGGGATCATGGGTCCTAATTCCAGACTCTAGGACTAAGTAAGTTAAATTTAAGTCCTAATCAATAATATCATAGCTTTCAAATCTTGAGGGTAGTTATCCTAGGAGTTTCTATGAAAACAGCAGTAAACTTAGAACTGATGTGCCTAGGTTAAAATATAGGTACTACCACTTCAGGCAAAATCAGTTCTAGTTCAAAATCTGAGTCCATGACTCTTTTCCCCTTAACTCCCTTCTCTGGAGTAGATATCCCTAATTCCTTAGATCATTTCAAGTCCTTCACCATTCTGATTATCCTCCTCTGGACTATAGTCCATATCACTCCTAAAGTGTGGATCCCAGAGTAGAATGTATCGTAATTGATACTGTTGAACCATCAGCAAGTATTGCAGACTTAATACCTCCTTTGTTCTGGAAAACATTGTTATCAGCCTACCTCCCTACATCCCACCTCTTTTTTTCCCATTTCCTCTATTGGATAATTCAGAATAACTCTTTCCAAACTACATCAATAATCCTGTTAGGTAATAGTTGTTCTCCTCATTTTACAAAGAAGAAAACTGAGATTCCTAAAGGCTATGAATTGCCCATGAACACATAGCTAGAAAATATTAGACTAAGAATCAGAACTCGAGTTTTTTGATTACCTAATCCTAATCTTCCTCATCCAAGCCTTCTCTTTTCTTCTCAATCCTTACACTAATTCTTCCTCTCATTCTTACACTGACATGATTCTTTACTAGGAAAACTGAGGTCATTCACCATGAATGCCATCTCCTTTCCTCCTCTACATCTCAAAATCCCTTGACATCATTTCCCCTGCCATTTTCCTATCCTTTGCATCAATCTATGATAAGAAGTCCTTTTCATCAAGTCCTTTCCCTCCACACAGAATTGGAACTTTTTCTTCAACCTTTGAAAGAAAGTTCTAAATATTCATTCCTGTCCCATGAAATCACACCCAGATTTTCAGAACATATGTGACTAGTAAGATCCTGAAAGGCCCTCCCAAAATCCCTTTAAAAAGGAGTTTTTTACATTTTTTTCAGATCACAAACCCCTTTGCAGTCTGCTAATAGTTTATAGGTCCTTTTCTCAGAGTAATGCATTTAAATGCATAACATAAAATACCTAAAACTACATAAAGAAAATAAATTCTATTGATACATAGTTAAGGAAACAATTTTCTCATCTAAGTTCTTGGGCTGCAGGTTAAGAATCCTTCCTCTAAGGGGCAGGTAGTTAATTCAGTAGATGGAGAGCCAGGCCTAGAGATGGGAGGTCCATGTTCAAATTTGACCTCAAATACTTCCTAACTATGTGACCCTGGGTAAGTCACTTAACCCCATTGCCTAGCCCTTACTGCTCTTCTACTTTGTAACCAATACACAGTATTGATTTTTTAAAATATTTTATTTTTTTAGAAATATTTCCCATGGTTACATGATTCTTGTTTTTATTTTCCCCTTCTCCCCTCCTCCATATCCAAAGCACATATCCACTGGTTTTAACATGTGTGACCAATTAGGACTTATTTACATATTATTGATAGTTGCATTGGTGTGGTCCTTTAGTATTTATTTTAAGATGAAAGGTAAAGGTTTTTTAAAAAATCCCTCCTCTATGATTAGTTGAATACAAAACAACAGTTCAACTCAACAAACTTTTACTGAGTATCTACACAATTTGAGCATTCATACTATGATAAGATCCCTCCCATATATCTCTTTAAGCTTCTTTCCTACCACTCAGGTCCCCACCATTCTCATCACTGAACTTCAGGTATGAACCAAATTGTCCCTGATTGAATTCTATTCCATTACAGTCAAAATTATATCCTGACCTTCTTTCCTTTAATGGTTCATTCAACAAGCTGTGATTGCATCCCCTGAGGGTGCCTAAGCCTATTTCAAGCACCATTTGGGGCAGAAAGGCAAGAGAAGAAGCCATGGTACCTGTTCTCAGGGGGCTCACATTCCAGCCAAAGCTATCCGCCTGAAGATGATTTAATTTGCGGTGAAAGAAATTGTGGCTACCAAGGGGCAGATATATATACTGAATTATATGGCCAAGAGCACTAGTGTGCAGCTGAGTTGAAAGAACACAGAGAGAGAGCTAAAAAACCAGGAAGTTTTGTGTCTGAGGCAAATATCATGGCTGAGAAGGGTTTAGAAGGCAAGGAAGGAGAGGAGCTCGTCTCTGTGTACTTTTACCAACTAGGTCATAAGCTTTGTTGTTTCTATGGCGCTGAAGGGCGACCTTGTCTCAGTTCAGTACTCCATGGTAAGCCCTGTCCACCCTTCCCAAGTTTTGCCTCTACACACACGTGTTTTAGAATGGATCAACATATCAACTGATCAGACTGAGTCATGTTGTGAACTAGGGGGAAGAAAGTATGCAGAAAGTATTACAGAAATGGCATCAAGCTATATATAATATAAACACCTGTAGAGCCAAAAGGCTACAGAACCTTTAAGACACTGATCATGGAAGCCCAACATTATGAAGGAGGCAGAGCAGATGAGGACCATTTGCCACTAGGGCTCCATTTAAGCAAATTGTCCCATAGAATGGACAATAGAATCAAAGAACATCTATTCATTCAGTGGATAGAGTGCTGGTCCTGGAGTCAAGAAGACTTGTCTTCCTGTGTTCAGATCTGGCCTTAGACGCTAACTCTGTGATTCTAGGGCAAGCCACTTAATCTTGTTTACCTCAGTTTGCAAAATGAGTTGGAGAAGAAAGTGGCAAACCACTCCAGAATCTTTGCTAGGAAAACCCCCAATAGAGTCACAAAGAGTCAGACATGACTAAAAAAATGACTCAGTAACTACTGCCTCTCAAACCCAAGTCTCCCACCTCACTGTGTTTAAAATCCTTAGACTCCTGAGAGGCAATAAGCCTCCCATAAAGCCTGAGTGAGTAGAACAGAGGGGTAATTCTATCTTAAAAGTCTTCTAAGATCTTCCTGTCTCCAAGCCCAGTCTTTCATCCACTGTGCCACCACACTAGTCCAAAGGTTTCACTAAACTAAGGAATAAATAGTACCCAATACAATACACAAAAGTGGTTAAGAATCCCTTGTCTAAGAGTAGTATACAGGAATAGCTATATAGCCAAGACAGAAGTCTTAGGGGGTGAGCAAGAGAAGGATCTCACCAGCATGTTAGCTCCTTGTAAATAGGAATTTTTTATTTCTTTGTACTGGTCTCCCCAACACCTAGTGTAGTCTGGTATATAGGAGTCACTTCATAAATACTTAACTGACAGAAAAGGAGAAGGCAGTGAACTGGAAAATAAGTTTCTATCATCAGTAACGCCCACCTTATACAAAGCAAGGGGGACACAGGGAAGTCTGATACATTTCTGGCCTCAAGATTTTGGCATTTGCAATGGCAAGATACTCAACTGGCTGGAAACCATTTACAAATTTTGAGCTTCTATAATGATAAAAATTAATCCCTCTATACATCCTCACCAGAGCATAATAGTCAAGGAATGTTGGAGCAACTCATGACTTCCTAAGAAGTTCCCTTTGCCCAGACAAGTCCCTTCCAAGTAAATGAGAGCTACAATGTTCTACATGCAAGTTCCTCCAAACTTCCTCTATTACCTGTTAAATTCCAGCAGAGATGACAAAACTCATTTCTTTCTGCTTCCTTTCAAAAGGAAAGAGGCCCAGGGAACTTGGATTCTGAAGCTTTGTTCCTGGCCTGGGTTGGAGCCTGAATAAGAAGAGACTGATGCTGGATTCTACCGTATACTCGAGCTGAAAGTTCTATGATTCAGAATGACAGAACTGTAGATTCCCCTTTAGACTGGGATTCCTGCTCTAGTTAATCCTCTGAAGATGGGGATAGATAATGGAAGTGAAACTGATTTGCGCCTGAGGTCTGAGCCATATCATTGCTGCTACTGCTTCTGAATTTCCTCTTTTCTTCATCAGCTGTTCATGGCTTCCCAATAATTGTGCTAACTGTTCATGACTCCATTTGGAGTTTTCTTGGCAGAGATACTGGAGTGGTTTGCCATTTCCGTTCTCCAGCTCATGTTACAGATAAGGAAACTGAGTTAAGGGAATGCTCATGGTCATGCAGTAGGTAAAAGTCTGAGATCACATTTGTACTCAGGAATATGAGTGCTCTATCCACTGTGCCACCTAGTTGCCTAGTCAAGAACATCACTGCCATAGCAAATTTCCTTCTCAGTCAGCCCTTGGAGCTGTGACCCAAGACTGGATTGTAGGTAACAAAGCTATTGATCCCACTGAAATGTCCTAGTTATGGGCCTAGGGGTGCCCCAGTATGAGCCTGTACAAGCCACAACTTGGGTTCAGGATTGCTGCACTACATGAGTCATGCTCCTGTCTCTAATGTCCAAAGATCTCTCTGCTTGTCTCCCTATGCCTCCCTGGGTAGATAAAGGACTTGCTGTGACTTTTTCTACACTTCCTCATTAGAATTAATTTTTCTTGATTAAGATACATTTTCTAGTTCTGCCAGAAGAAATTTTTGGAGAGGAGTTTGTCTATGTCACTTTCTATCACTCCACCATCTTCTCAGATCCCATCTCTGACATTTGCTATGTGACCTTGGGGACAAGTCCTTAATCTCTCTCTGCCTTAGTTTTCTCAACTATAAAATAAAAGGTCTGATTGAATGACTTCTACAGTCCCTTCCATCTCTACACCTATAATCCTGTAGTTAGTCCATGATCCAATCAATCAAAGAACATTTATTTATTAAGTGACCTACTATGTGTCAGGCACTATGCCAAATGCTAAGGACACTAGGGAATCTACTAATAGATTCCTTATATATATATAACATTATATGTTAATATGTCTAGTATTATTTAGTAATATAACCCAAAGTTTATTGAAAGCAAGAAATGATGAGCAAAGGTACTCATAGAGGCATTATCTATGACCACAAAAAAGCTGAAACCAAATTGTGCCCAATTCAGAGATTGGCTGAACAAATTATTCACTACATAAATATAATGGACTATATACAACTGGGTTGGATGAAATGGCAGATAAGAGAAATTCAGAGAAATATGGAAAGTGATACAATCTGTGGAAAGTAGAACCAAGGGACTAATGTATACAATATCAATGTAAATAAAGTCAAAGTGGAGAGGCAGCAGGCCTCTAGGTAATTACAATAGCCAATCAATGTTAGTACCATACTGCCAAAGCTAAAAGACAGAAGACACTATTTTAAAATGATAGTAAAGCTATTTTCTCTTTTTAAAAACAGTTTATCTAAGCCAAGTCTGGCAACAGGATGTCCCAGGCTCAAATCTGGTCTCAGATACTTCTTAGCTGTGTGATAAATCATTTAACTGCTATTGTCTAGCCCTTACTATTTTCTGCCTTGGAACCAAATCCTCAGTATTGGTTCTAGGGCAGAAAGTAAGGGTTAAAAAAGCTTATCTGAGTGTTAATTGGAGGGATTTGTTGTGTCAAAAACAAAGTATATTATCAAATTTAGAGTCATAGATAAGAACATTAATTGAAAAGTATTTGTGAAGCACTACATGTCCTGGGGGGGAGGGGGTTAGAGACAGAGATGGAAACAGAGACAGAGTCAGAGAGAAACACAAGAGATACAGAGAGGATGATAAATGTAGAGCTTGAAATCTGGACCTTAGAAGTCATCTAATCTCTCTTTTGTATAGGTCTTAAGATACTCTAGATTAACATCTTGGTTCTGCCACTAAATATTTACCGTGTGATCACAATCCCTTTATCTGTTTAAACCTCCACTTCTGTACAACTTACCTCATAGATTTGGTATCAAGGGAGATAATGAATGTGAAAGCCCTATGTAAGGTTTAAAGTGCTATAAAAAAATGTATGTGTTGATTATTACTATTATTATTGATAATGTTACTAAGGAGCTTATGGGATCTCCAAAGCCATTTAAAGCCTCATCTCACAGAATATAAATATTTTCCTAGAGGGATAGGAGGGAGGGCAATGCGGAAATGAGAGATTCCGGACAATGGAGGATGTACTATGACAACATAACCATCACTGGGCAGGGCAGTGAATTTGCCCTATAAATAGCTAGTCAGGGGCCTCCCTCATTGACTGACTCGGTTAACATCAGGGTTAGTACCCTGTAGGAGGCTTGGCTCCCCCTCACCCCCATCCCTAAAAATAATGCACCTTCTGCTGGCACAGTGAGCAAAACAACCAAACAGGCGGGAACATGGCTCGATGCCCAAGAGGATACACAAAAAAGCAAAGAAAGTGCTCGTTCAGGAGGAACGTCAGGAGGAGGTGTTATAATGGACTTAAGATGAGTGGGGGTAAGTTTGCAAGGTCAAAGGAAAGAATTTTCTAAGGAGGAATCATCTCCCCAAGTCCCTCAAAAACCTATCACAGCTCACTTTGAATGGATATGTCAATGTGGGGAGTAAAATGAGGCTGAATTAGATGGGGGTTAGACTAATGTATTTTAACATATGGAAAACAGTGAGGAGGCCATTTAAAAGGCCCTTATCTTGCCCTTATCCTCTGTTATAAATTATTCTGGTTTAGCATACTGAGTCCTGGAATGAATAGGGAAGAATCAGTTCAATCCTTGTAAGGACAATCTCACTTTTAAGCCCTTGCTGTGCTAATTTAGGCAAGTTATAGGGAGCTCAGATCTATGTTGGTAGAGAGAGCTCTATGTGAGGTGGGTCCCCACACTAATAGAATTACAGGACCAAAAGAATAAATATATAAGGCATGACCGCACTCATCCTCCTCTTCCTTCCTAGAAGATTCCCTTCCATCCAAGAAGGTAAGTTGAGTGCCATGGTAGACAAACTATGCTTTCTGTTTCTCTTTCCAGGCTACAACCATGTCTTTACCACCCACTATTACCGCAGTATAGATAAAGCTTCCACCTACCCCACCTATTCTTGGGCCGAGGAACTTTGAATGTCACCTTCACTTACCAACGCAAACACCATGAAGAAACAACTCAACTCCCCAATCCCCAACGTGTAGAAAGATCATGCACTTCAAAGACCATCAAAAAACTCAAGTTCCACGGGAAACAAGATAAAAGAAGCCAGCCAACAGAAAGGTGACCAAAACAACAAAAAAAAAAAAACTCCAAAGCCTGCCTACATTCGAGTTCAGTTAGTTTAACCATAAATAAACAAAATGGCACATCCTCTCGTATAGCCTCTTGTTTCCTTGATTCCTGCCAACCTTACCACATTCTGACAAAAGAGAAAAGGGGGGGAGGGGGAATATTCCAGATTAAGTCTCTTTCATAGCCAGAGTAGTGCTTCTATATAAATTTTCCCATATCTAGAAACTGACATGCCTAAAGAATCTCCCAGGTCCATTGGTTTTTAATAAAGCCTCTAGAAGCTCAAGGGGATATAAAATGGTTCCTAGATTTAGGCTCACTGAGAATATTGAGAACTCACACTCCCCTTGTAGGCTTCCTCTGAGCCATAGGACAAAATCCTGAGTCAAAGGATACCAGAATATTGGTATCAGTTTAAATGTCAATATCCATTCTGCACAGTCTGATCTAAGGCACTCTTGTGGACCAGGACCCACTGGACTTGCTCCGGTGACTTTTAATTTAATTCAGTAAACATTTATTAAATGCCTACCAACATGCCAGGCTAAGTCTAAGCACTGAAGAGTCTAAGAAACCAAAGAACAGTTCCTGCCCTCAAAAAGTTTCCAATTTAATGGGAAGAGACTGTGTGTGTGTGTGTAAACAATCACACAAAGCAAAGCTATATAATAGGATGAATAGGAAATAATTTTTTAAAGTACTAATCAAACAGCATTGTAAAATGACAAAAGATTCTCTTTTCCCCCCAACACCATGGACAAAATGGGGAATTATAAATATTGCCAATAAGAAGGAGAAACAAACATGCAATAGAATATGCCAACCAGTAAGTAGGGTTAAATAATTCATATAACCAGGTCAACATCCTCCAAAATTAGTGCTGAAAAGCAAACTCAGTATTCTAGTGATATCATCACATAGCTCTACAATGAACACACAGAATTTTTGGTTTTAGTTGTTTTTTTTTTTTTAAAGTCACCAGTTGATAGAGAGGTAGGAGTGGAGATGGGGAGGTCCTGGGTTCAAATCTGATCTCAGACACTTCTTAGTGTGACCTTGGGAAAGTCACTTAATCCCTATTGCCAGCCTTTACTATTCTTGTGCCTTGGAACCAATATTTAGTATCAGTTCTTAAAAGGTGAGGATTTTAAAAAAGAAGATACCTTTATTCCCTACCCCCTGATTTTACCAGTGAGAAAAACTAAGATCCTACAACTTCTGTATTGTACCTCCAATATTTCCTATCTCATAAGCATTGACTATTATGACCCTCTTATGGGGTTCCGGGTTTGAAAACATTCTAAAACATGAGACAACCACTTCTCTTAACAAGGGCAGGCTGTGACAGCTCTTTTTTTAATCCAACAGCAGGAGGCTATGAGCCAACACACTGAGCTACTAAGAAGGAGCCAATTTAAAGCCAGCCAGAATGCCCCCAGGCTAGATTAATTAAGTGTTTTATTCTTTTGACTGCCTGTGTTTGGTGCTAATTCGAAGTCTGTGGTCCCAGATATTATCTGACTTAAGGTTCTGAAATTTCTTGTAACTCCTATTATCCATATTGGTATCCTGTTCTCTAAAAAATTCACAGGAGCAAATTTTGTGTGGAGGACTAGGGTTAACACATCCTGCCTCCTGCCTCCTACCCCATCTCCAAAGATTCTTCTCTAGCTGCAGACTCAAGGTGATTAAAAATAAACCCAGTAGAAGTGAGACCATCAGAAAGAGACCTTCTTAATTCACATTCCTGAGTTGTATATTAAAAAGAGATACACACATACATACATACATACATATACATGATGTAATATATCCATGTATGCACATATATATGTATTGTGTATTCATTACGTATGCCCGCAACAACAGTAACAAAATACTTGCTTTTTACTCTGTATTTAACCAGCACAAAAAATCTCCCTGTCTACCACACCCCTAAAAAGCAAATAATGCTATGTTTGGCCAAACAATGAATATGATGCTGATGGGAGGTGAGGATGATGATGGTAGGATGTCACAATGAGAAGAAGCTTTTTGCCTTCAAAGGTCATGAGTAATGTGGCCCTTTGACCAAGCAACTATATCACTACATATATACATGTAGACCTCAAAAGAGTCAAAGACAGAGGGAAAAGAACAAATGTGCCCCCAAAAGGATTTATAGTATTTTACAGCAAAGAAATAGAAACAAAATGGGTGCCATCAACTGAGGAAATGGCTGACCAAATTACAGCTTATGGTATACAATTATTGTACCTTAAGTGATGATGAAAGGGACCAATTCAGAGAAACTCGGGAAGACTTGTATAAACAGGCAGATTGGAGCCAATAGAACAAGGAGGACATTTACATATATATCTTGATATATTTCTTTTATTTATTTATGTTTATAGTAATATATAACAAAAATTTTTATATTATATATTTGATACAGAAATCCATATGTGTTTATATATAAATGTCCTCCTTGATTCTGTTACATATACACATATACAATAATAACATAAATGAAAACTTTGAACAATTTAAGAACCTGATCAAAGCAATTGATTTCATGAACCCTAATAAACAACTCCTTCCTCTTAGCAGAAGTGAATGGAAAGATTTAAAATGAGAAATACCTTTTCAGATAAAGGCAGATGACAATGATGATTTTGCTTAACTATATATCATGTTTCCTAAAAAGAGGGAATACTTTTATTTGGGAGGGAGAGTGGTTGTGGGGAGGGACTTGAAGTAGGAAAAAGGGGGAAAGGAATAAGCATGTCTATGGCATTCATGTACCAGGTTATATACACTAAGTGCTTCATATATATTATCTCATTTGAGCCTTACAATAATCCTATGAGATATATGTTTATATTTTAGATCTCATTCTATCAGTGAGGAAACTGAAGCAAATGGAAGCTAAATGACTTGAGTGTCCAGGGTTACACAGCTTAAATGTCTATGGTCAGATGTAAATTCATGGCTTCCTAACTCCAGGTCTAATGGCCTGACCAGTGATGAAGACCTGCACACACCAGTTGATGGGCAGTGTCGGAGAGAAGGTGGATGTAAGAAAGACAATTGAATGAATAGTGGGTTGGAGAGAGAGTGAGGGACCAGTAAGTTACAGAGAAGGTAGTGAGTAGAAAAACAAGGTGGTATAATTATGCTAAATTTAATACAGAATTTTAAAAACAATCCGTGCATAATAGAAATCCATAATATATATTTATTATATTACATTTAATATTTTTACTCTTTATTATATTAAATTATATCACATATATTGTGCTGCATTGTATCATATCACATTATATTACATTACATATTGAATTATGTTATAGTCAAATATATTTTCATATGTAGGATTAAATATATAATAACATGTATATTTCCTGCTTTTCTTTTTTGATATGAAAGCATATTTTCTTAAAGTTTGTGATTAAAATCAATTTTCTAAAAATTATAGTTGCTGAGTTTTGATGGTTTCAGTTTATCACAGAATCATAAAATTTGAGATTCAAAAGTGAAACTCAGAGGCCAAATGTAGGCCAAACATTACATGGAAGAGAATCTCTATACCTCACAAATGGTCATCTAGTTTCTGCTTAAAGACTTTTAAGTTTAGGAAGCCCACCTTAACAGAAGCCCATTATACTTCCAAACGGCTACAATTTGCTAGGATCATTTTATTTTTATACATTAAAGCTAAGATCCAAGTTTCATTGTCACATATGACAGTTTTGAAAAGAATTCACTAGAGCAGGTGTCTTTTCTTAGGTATTTACCAAAGATCATTGATTTCCCATTAATCATAAATAGTGCATACATTGCCATTTCCTCAGCTTCTGTCAGACTTCTCAAAAAGGCCCTGTGCACAACAAAAATAGACTTAATTATGTCTCTTTCAGTTTTCTGAGCCCTAGTTTTCTTATAGAGAAACCTGGCCAAGTCTTAGAAGACATGTTATTTTGGGTCATTTGTTACCTTTTGGTTTTTTCTAACTAGTAGAGTTGTTGATTCACATTTGCACAGAACAGAGGGGCTGATGGGAGGCAGTTAATAGAGAATTTCCTTACCCATGTTTGTCATTTGATTCCTTTTCCAATTGAGAAAATAAAAGTTCTGGAAGAAAAATCAAGAACTAAATGTGTTTCTGAACATATTAAAGGGATAGTTGAACTGAGAATTCAGAGTAGATACCAGCAGCCATAAAAGAAAATGTCAGTTGAGGTCAGAGTTTAACAGTTAATAGACAAGTTCTAAGAACTTAAAAGCTTGATTCTCAGCAGATGACCTGATCTCTGGTCTGGCAGTTCAAAAAAGAGTGTCTATCACAGTTATTAGCTGAAAAGTAGGACTGAGAAGAGGTGAAAAAACCCTTCCTAGCCATTGGCTGAGAATGTTTAAATCAATAAGCATTTATTTATTAAGAACTTACTAATGTGCCAGGTATACCAATACCAATTGTCCCATGAAAATGGCACCTGCCTTCCAGGAGCTCACATTTTAATGGGGGAGACAACATATAATTAAGTAGGTATGTCTAAAATATATACAGAGGAGAAAGAAGGCAATCTCAGAAAGCACTAGCACCCAGACAATAACTTGGCTGAAGGGCTATGGATGTAATTTTACTCTAGCAGATGAAGGCAAAGTTGCAGATGGCCCCGAAGATAGGTCCTCAGCTGAGAACTAAAGATAAGCCCTGGAAGGTGAAATTAGCTGTAAGCCCTTGTAAGACATAAGCCGTAACAGTCTTGAATGGATAGTAGATATAACTAAAAGAGCTGGAGAAAGAGCATTTCACCACATTCCTGCAAGTCATGCCTTTTGTGACCTAAAATCAGAGAGCTAGAATTTCTGTAGACCCTCATATATCTTCATTGACAACTGGTATGGAACAAAGAAGTGACAAGAGGAAGGAGCTGAGAAGCAACAGGAAGCCCAAAGATCAGCCAAGGAGAACTAGCATGCTAAGATACAGTTGAGCAACACATGAGGAAGCAACATTGGCGGCTCTGCAGCAAGCACATCAGAGGTGTAAATTGGCCATTCATATATATATATATATATATATATATATATATATATATATATATATTTATATTATCTTGGTCACATTGTTCCCTTCATGAAGATGCCCTAGTTACATTTGTATGCATAAGCAACTTATATTTGTGGAAAAGAATCAACCATGAGGGCAGAGGTAAAATCTGGAGAAGAGAAACATTTTGTTGTTACATTTAGATTGTTAACTAACTGGTAAAACTAAACACATTAGTAGGGGCTCATGAGCTATGGTTTGGATTCTGGCTCACAAAACACATAATACTTGCTAGCTATGAGACCTTGGAGGCAAGCTGAACTTAACTCCTGCCTGCCCCAGTTTTCCTTATCTATAAAATGAAGTGAATAACAGGTCCTACTTCTAGAATTATTGTGAAGATAAAATGATACATGACACTATATAAAGTGCTTTGCCAATCTAAAATTATATAAATGTCAGCTATTATTATTGTTATTCCCTATGGTCAGAATTGGTTTTCTAACTACTTCTCCTATTGATTTGTTTAAATCAATTGTAGTACCTTGTACCATATATACGATAAAATTTTGTTGTTAAATTGTTTATAATAAGGAAAAAAGAAGATATTCAAATTCCCCACTGTCTAATAGAGGTTTCACACGTTATTAATGAAAAACAGCTGAAAATGAAGCATATCTATATTAAGATATGAATATGCAATGGAACATTATCGTGCTGAAAGAAACAATGGATATGAGAAACTTGGGAAGATTTACATGAACTGATAAAGTGACATAGACAGAACCTGGAAATAAAATATGCACAATGCCCACAATAACAAATAAAAAGAACACTAAAATGAAACTAAATTCTGTGTAAATGATAGGACCCATCACTTGGCCTCAGAGATGTGGAAATTTACTAGTAGAAATAAAATGAGTAAAATGTTTCTATTCCTTTGATGCAAAAATTCTAACAGGCATATACCTCAAAGAGGTAATTGATAAGAAGAAAGGCCCATAAACAGAGCAAAATAATTACAGAAGAGCTTTTATGTTCACGAAGAATTAGAAATAAAATTGTTCATCAATTAGAGAATGTTTAAACAAATTGCAGAATGTAAATGTTGATGGAAATCACTGTGCTACTTGAAACAATGAATTTGATGAATACAGAGGAGCATGGAAAGATATTTAAATAATGATTTGATGCATAGTGAAGTAAGCAGAGTTCAGAAAATAATTCCTAATAATCTACAATAATTAAATATGAAAGAACAACTGTTCCCAAAAAGTCAAAAGTGAATGTCATAAAATTGCAAAGAATGAGCATGACTCCAGGGGGAAAAAGATGAGAATACACTCCAACCCTTAGTCCTTTGCAGAGGTGGGAGAGGAGGTCCCCATATGTATATGTATTTGAATATATATGTATATGTATATATATATGCTAGTTTTCCTAATTTTTTCTTTTTTTCTTTTAAAAATATCATTTAAGATGGTTCTCTAGGGAAGGAAGGGAAAGGCTACTGAGAGAATTTCTGGTGATATAAAAACAAACAATGAATAAAAAACAATTTGAAAAAGAAAATATAACCATTGTTACATTTTATTTCCATGGAAAGGATAAAGGAAAGATGGCACGTGGGTAATGTTTCATATGTTATCAAAAACACACTGTGCCTATTAATTGTGTTTAAATTTCTTATCTTTGTTATAAGGGAGATTGTTCACTAATGACTATTCTGAGAGAGTTGAGGTAGTAATGTTAGGAAATGACTTTGACAGAAAAAAACATAAGATCTAAGTATAAACCCTTTAAAAAAGATCTCATTTACTAAAAATATTCAATAATGGGCTGTAATCAAATAGAATCTCTTATTGAGGAAAATTTATGTAAAAGGGTAATTTATATAAATTAGCTAATTCTAATATTCAATATTATCATGGTAGACTTTAACTCAAATGGTACATTTAAACAAAATTGTAGTCAAACAACCCATCTAAAAGCAGCTGAGACTATGAGAATAGGAAGGAACAGGTGTATAGTGAGATATATATATATATATATGTATGTATATATATATATATATATATATATATAGTGAGACCAAAGGCAGAAGGAACATCACACTTTCCAACACTAGAAAAACAATCAGCAACATTCTGCAGCATCCTCAGAGGTATGTGTATGTTTATATATAGTTTGTGTATATACATATATCATGTGTGTATAATGTGTACATGCATCTATACATATACATATGACTGATTTTTTTATACTGTTTAACTGAATAGAAAGGAAAGGATATACCTAACGCAGTTCTAAATAATGTGAAAAAAGATCATACTTTACCACATACATTATGGTCTTTGAGTTATCAAAGCCATTGAATAAGTCATTAATTTCATGTTATCCTCTTGGGAATAGATGGTACAAGTTTATTCTTATCCCCAGGATCACATACCCAACAAAATAATTTCAAAGTGAGGGTTGAAAAAATCGGTGCCTCCAACTCATGCTTCTTCCCATTATTATTCCATGTGCCATGGGGTTATTTTTTTAATTTAAATTTATTTATCGGTTGGTTATAATAAAATACTCAACTCCCTCCTTTCCTCTCATTAGAGAAGACTTTAACTAAAAGACATATGTAAATGTATGTATCTATATGTGTATATATAAAACTATGTCTTCTATTTGACACATATATACACAGCTTAGATGTGTTTCCCTACATGTATATGTTTTTCTACCCAGAGTCTCCATGTTTGTCCACTATCCCACTGTTAATGTACTTTTATTTATGAGAATATGTCACAGGTTCATTTGAAAAACATCTTACTGTGACTTTTCTTCCTGTTCTATTTTATTAAAATTAGCTTTGAATCCTGACCTCTTGCTTAAAGGTCATTGACAAGGGCTTATGGTTTTCCAGTCACTAAATAATAACTAATAAATTGAATAACTGAAGTTCTATAATGTCATTCCTCATCCTCCTAGCAAAAACTTTAATGTCATCACATTGTTAAAGTCCAAATTCCTTATAGAATACATTTAGGTAAGACCTGTATCACCTTGCCCCAACCTAACTCTTCCTTTTACTTTTCTACTTCCCACTATACTCTAAATTTCCATCTGGATAAGTAATGTCTTGATCATTGTTCATTTTTAGATTGATTTCCCCAAAAAGTCACCAGCTGTACACAGGAGAATAAGTAATGATTTACTCTTGACTTAGGTGGTTTTAGGGACAAAAGAATAGGTAATTGCTTTAGTTAAATTATCTTTATTCTTCATGTAAGTAGTTTTAGGAACTACACAGTATATAATTGTGAAATAATTGTGATGTAGTAGATATTGAGGGTGGCCCCTAAATTCAGGTTAATCTAGGTTAAGATACTGCTACTGATCCTTATTAAGAATCCCACAGTTCAATAAAAAAAAATTTTTGTAGTAGGAATGGCATTGAATAAGTAGATTAGTTTAGATAAGATTATCATTTTAATTATATTGACTCTGCCCACCGATGAAAAATTAATATTTTTCCAATTACTCAAATTATTTTACTGAACTAGAAAAAAATAAAATTCATTTGTAAAAAAAACAAATCAAAGAAATTAATGAAAAAATGTAAAGGAAAGAGATCTAATAGTACTATATTTTGAACTATATTAGAAAGTTGTACTTATCAAAATGTCTCCATTTCACATCTAAAAACAAAGTCTGAAGAATGGAAAAAGAAGAAGAAGAAAATGTGACTGGAAAATAAATCCAGAAGAAATCATATCAGAATTTTTTGAAAGCCATGGTTTTAAAAAAAAATAATAGAAAGTAGGAGGGGAAAGGGATGAGTGGAGGAGGGAAGGCTAATAGAAAAGAGGGAGATGTGGTGTTCAGAAACTAAACATATTTGAGGATGGACAGAATGAAAGGAGAGAGGAAAGGAAAAATAGGTAGAGGGACTAGGATGGAGAGTATTACACAGCAATCATAATGGTGAAAATTTTATTTATGTCTCCCTAATAGAAGTCTCATTGCTCAACTATATGACAAATAAGCCAAATATGTAAGGATATGTCCTTCTCCACTTGATAAAGTCAAAGGACATGAAGCAGTTCTCAAAACTAAAATAAAATAATTTTTAATAATTAGGAAAATTGGAAAGCAGTCTGATAGAAGAATTTATGAATAGATAAGATAGAAAGCAATAAGCATTGTGAGATATAAAATGAATAATTTTAAATACATTAAACTAAAACATTTCATATAAATAAAACTGATGTAGCCAAGATTAGAAGGAAAGCAGTAAGTTACTAAAAAAAAACTTGTATAGTTTCTCAGGTAGAGGTCTCATATCTAAAATATGTTGAGAAAATTGTCTAATAATATAAAAATGTTAGCCATTCCCCAATTGATAAATGGTTTAAAGATATGAAGGATGGTTTTTAGGTGAAGAAATCAAAGCTATATGTGATATATGAAAAATGTTCTGTCATCATTGATTAGAGAAATGTAAATCAAAACGACTCCAAGATATCATCTCACATCTATCAGATTGGCTAAAATGATAAAAGAACAAAATGACAAACATTGGAGGGGATGTGGAAAAATGAGGACACTGATACACGTGGTTGGTGGAACTGTGAACTTAATCAAATATTCTGGAGAGCAAAATTGATTTTAGTCATCTGAAAAATACTTTATATGGTCAAAGAAACACAAATCTTTATATACTTTTCAGTCCAGCAATATCAGTTAGGTTTACTTCCTAAGGTGATCAGGGAAAAAAAGAAAAGAACCTAAAGAACTGGACATTGAAGGGATGTCCATCAATTGTAGAATTGCTAAACAAGTTGAGGCATGTGAATGTGATGGAATAAATAACCATCAGTTTAACTTGAGAAAAAAATATGGAAAGATCTACATAAAATTATGAAGACTAAAACAAGCAGAATCAAGAGAACATAATAGCAACAGATATATTGTTTGAAGAATTATTGGTGTATGACTACCTCCAGAGAAAGGATTGATGAACAGAAATAAGTAAGATATAGTATTACATATACACATAACTTTTTGTCAAATGATGCCTTCATTTGATGGGGGCAGGGCAAATAAAGGGGATTAACTTAATATTTTAAAATAACAAACAAATAAATTTTAAAACCCCTATTATTTACAAGTAACAATAATGAGAACAAACATAGATTGAAAGCTATGTTTTGGTGTTTTGTTTTTTTTAACTCCTACTTTGGCATTATTTTGGAAGGTCTGTGATCCTGGGGATAAGAATAAACTTGTACCATATATTCTCAAGAGGATATCATGAGAATCAAATGAAATATATTCATTAGCTTTGAAAACTCAAAGACCACAATGTATGTGAGTAAAGTGTGACCTTTTTTCATATTATATAGAAGTGTATGAAGTGAAAAGTCAGTCATTCAAACTATGACTTGCCTCAGAAACTATTGGTCCATACCAACCCCTGGAAAATAACACACACACTGACACATGAAAAGACAGAAAGGAAAGGAAAGGCAAGTTTATTTAGAGGTACTGGTAAGGTAGATAGCTGCAAATGATCAGAGTTGTTTGTGGTTCTTTGCAGATACCTGAGGAAAACAACATGTGAAGAAGAGCAGATTCTATCATTTTGGAATCGTGGGGCTTCTTAGGGATTCTAAGATTCATGCTAAAGATTCAAAAAGAGAGAAAAGAGACTATAAGATGTAAGGATCTGATATACAATAGCCTGTCCACATCACCCTAGGCAGTCATCAGTACATCTCAATACACTCACTCTTCTCATCCCCCACCCACTCCCCTTCCCCATGTAGGAATTCTAAAATAAATTTCATTATTCAGTCAGTTCTCACCAATTTTTAGTCTAAAATTGGGTGTAGGAAGAACATAAACCTCTTTCCATATTATCTTCTAAAAGCTCACATATTTTAGAAAGCCATTCACAAATACTTTACATACATTATATCATTTGATCCTAGGAACCCTCAAGATAGGTGAGGTCATATTCTTTTTTCTCATTTTATATTTTGAGATGGAATTACTTTGGACAAAGTTTCCCATAATCAGGAAAAAAAAGAAATTTTACTCATTTCCTTTATAATTAATAAAACTGAGCAAAGTTTCTATGGGAGTCTATAGTTTGGCAGTGGAGATGGGGAGGTAGAAAAGGGAAGGATTGTGGAAATAGGAAAAAAAGAACTGAAAGAAAACTGAGCCATGAGCTTAGATGAAGCAGCTCCCTCTTTCCAGGAAGAGGTGAAAGGAAGTGGGGGTAGGAGAGATAATCATCTTCCAATAACCATTAGAAGCTGCCAGATGGGGCCAAATTTTGGTAGCCAGATAATTTGCCATTAAAGGTCGGGCTAGAATGACTCTGTCTTTCCTGAGCTCTCTTCGGGCTAAAATTGGAATCAATACCTTGCCTTCCTATCTTTCTCCTCCGATGTCTTCTAACTTTTTTCTCATTTTTCTCCTGAGCTGAGGCATCATTGTTAGACCTGAAGCCCCATACATAGTCACTGAACTTTGCCATCTCTATTTCATTCCCTAGTGATGAAATCCTTGTTGAAAGAATTGCTTCTTCCGATATCCCAGGTTTTCCCCACCAGCCCCCACAAACTTGCAACTCCGAAGCAGCTCAATCTAAATGACTCTCCCCTTATATATGACTGGCTGCTGTGATTAGGGAACTCCTTTAGCCTCATCATAATGTCTCCAGGGTAATGTCAGCTGAGGTAGTAAAAAGGGGAGGTCCATGGGAGAGAGAGGCCACATTGAGGGAGAAACATTTTAATATGTAATGTACATTTAAAAAGCACTTCCTAGAACTTTCTGGAGCTGTGAAGCAAGCCTCCCCATGCCTGGAAAACAGAAGCATGTGGAAGTCATGAACCACAGCTGAGTCTTAAAGAAAAGTTGTATTTCCCACAGTTCAGTGGGCAAAGTCTTCAGAACACATTATTCCTTGGTCCATAGTCTTCCCATCTGAAGCCCAAAGGAAGATAGTATTTTCCAGTGGGAAGAGCACAACTGGCTCTAAAGTGAGAAGAATCAGATTCAAATCTCATTTCTCTCACTTCCTTCTTACATGACTTTTCTGCCTCTCTGGCCCTCAATTTTCTTTCTATATAAAATGATAGGGTTGAACTGAAGGGCTGAAGTTTTTCTACTCTAAAGGATCTTAGAGACTATCTTCTCTAAAGCCCTCATTCTATAGAAGAAGCTGAGGCCAGGAGAGGGAATGTGGAAGAGAATTGTATAGCCCAAGATGCCTTGCTGGAGAAAAAAATGCATTCTTTTAACTTCTGGGAAGAAGTTAATAATGAAGATGCAAAGAAATTTCATTTCCCTAGAATTATCAAAAGCTACCTTAATCTAAAGTCAGGGGGGTCGTTCTCAAGGTCTCTCCCACCCCTATCATTATTCCCAAGTTTCTGTCCACACAACTCTGGCGCTTCTAACTTCTTCATTTGGCTTTTATTGATCCTTCCTCTTCACTAAGGGTTTACACACTTTCCATTCTAAGTTATTACATATTATATACATTTCTTTGTATTCATAGTGCCTAGTACAGTGTGTATTTTTGAAGAGAGAGATTGAATTTATATTAGCACTGCTATAGAGAATTACTAATGAGAAAACTGTCTATCAGGAACATTATCCTGCAGTCCTGAGTCATTGTAGCACTGAAACAAAATTTCCACTGGGTATGACCAAGCTGGAAAAACTTGGTTTAGGAAAGAATGCAGTCCTGGCAAAAGATTGTGTCTGCTGCCTAAGGATCAATATGTAGCCAAATATGGTCCTGTATGTTAACTGATAAGATGGTTTAAGTTGATTAAATTAAATGCTGATAGGAATATGGAGAAACAGACCTAATATTACATTGCTAGAGCACCTGTGAATTGTTTTTTTAGAAAACAAGTTGGAATTATACATTAAGACTTGTAAAGCTATTCATGGTAATTGACCTAAGGATCCCATTACTGGGATTAGCCCTCAGAGCATTATAGAGAAGGTAAAAAGCTGTGTATGTATGAAAATATTCATGCAAGTTTTATTTGTAATGACAAAACAATTAGAAATAACACAAATGTACTGACTTGGAGAGATGACTGAAAGGATTGTGACATTTGAATGTAATGGACTGTATTGTTAGAAGTGACACTTATTAGAAATATAAAGAAAATAATGGAAATATATGAGGAGAAGAAAAGAGAATAATACATACCATGATTACATTTAAAAAATAACAGCCACAAAATCAAGAGAAAAAAGTATCAAAGTAAAACAAATCCAAAGGGAACTCAAAAGCAGAGGATATATATTAACATATATCAATAATTTATATATGTTTAAACAAATTACAAATAAACAATGTGGAATTTATGGTTTTGAATATCATTTTTAATGAATTGGTTTATCTAAATGTCATTTTGGTGGTGCTAGTAGTTATGAAGTATATAATAAAAACATTTTTGAAGAGAAAACTGCGTACCACTGCAGATTGTTGTGTTAGAAGAGTTAAGTCTCTTACATAAAAGGAAACTGAGGCTCAAGGATCCACTGGAGAAGGAAATGGCAAACTATTCCAGTATCCTTGCCAAGAAAACCTCATAAATAGCTATGGACAATGAAATCATGAAGTGTTGGGACACAATTGAATGACTAAACAACAACAGAGGCCAAAGACAGCAAGTAAACACAATCTTAGAGAGTTATCTGGGGCAATGATAAAATTAATGAATAGCCCAGTACAGTATTAGAGGAACTGAAATCTTCTTGATTTAGAGGAGGTTCTCTATCAACTATTCCATGCTGTCACAAATAGTATAAATCCTATCCTGAGTATGGTTCATAGATTATATGAGAAAAGTTGGTTAAGGGAGGAAAGTTTAGGAGATGAAATAAAGTGGAAAAAGACATTCTTGAGAAATATTCTTGATCTCTCCATAGTCAGTCAACTAGTATTTATGAATTTCCAAGAACTATGCTAAGAGCTGGGAATAAAAAATCAACAGCCCCTGATCTCAAGAAGTTCATAGCATAATGGGGGAGAAAATGTGTAAACAACTATGTTCAAACAAAATACAGATAACTTAGGAGCAATCTCAGAAGGTACTAAAGTTAGGGAGGACTAGGAAAGGCTTCTGAGACTTGGAAGGGAGCCAGAAAAGGTAGGAGGTAGAGATAAAGAGGAAGAGTGTTCCAGGCATAGTTGACAACCAGAGAAAATACTCAGAGGGAACAGCTAGGTGGCTTAGTGATTAGAGAGCCACACCTGGAGATGGGGGAGGTCCTAGGTTCAAATATGACCTTGGATACTTCCTAGCTTTGTGACTCTGGGAAAGTCACTTAATCCCAGTTGCCTAGCCCTTACTGCTCTTCTGATTTGGAACCAATACTTAGAATTGATTCTAAGATGGAAGGCAAGGGCTTTTATTAAAAAAAAGAAAAGAAAAGAAGAAGAAGAAGAAGAAGAAGAAGAAGAAGAAGAAGAAGAAGAAGAAGAAGAAGAAGAAGAAGAAGAAGAAGAAGAGGAAGAGGAAGAGGAAGAGGAAGAGGAAGAGGAAGAGGAAGAGGAAGAGGAAGAGGAAGAGGAAGAGGAAGAGGAAGAGGAAGAGGAAGAAGAAGGAAGAAGGAAGAAGGAAGAAGGAAGAAGAAGAATAACAAAGAGGCTATTCCTGAAGGGCTCAAAAAAATAAATAAATAAAAGGTTGAATGGCCACTTGCTATGGATCCAGGATTTCTATTCAAGTATGAGTTGGAATAGAACACTTCCAGCTCTCAGATCTCATGGTTCTAATTTCTACCCATGGGGCTCCCCTTCTCCCAGTTTCAATACTTGACTCCAAATCCATTTCTAACATGAAACTTCTAAGATACCATGTAGAACATTCATTTGCCCTGGACTCTTTGGCAGGGTAAGGTTGCTGACTTCACAATGTGATTTCAGGCTTGAGAAATACCTGCCTTGCCTGAGTCCTTCTGCTTGGAGGGACCTAAAACTCCCCAATGTTAGCCAAATTCTTTTGTCCTAAGGAGTTAGCTATCCCTCCTTTAAAATTCAAGCATCCTGGGAGAAACCACACTTTTAGACTTATCATGCTCACTAGTAACTAAGCATGAATGACTTTATGTAGATTTTTTCCTAAGAGGGAAAGAGAGGAAGCATCAGGGCAATTGGGTGTTGGGAAGTTTGGGGCAATGGTTGGGGTGAGGAAAAGGAATGGGGATACTGGGCTGACTTCATCCTTTTAGCTTAAGTACCTCTAACTTTCTGTTCCTCTTTTACCCCAGCACCTATTGACTTGGTTTAGACTAGTACATAAAGATTCCTGTGGGCACATATTGACTTTAGAAACAAAATGCTAACGTTATCTATGCTTTTATTTTCATTTAATTAACTATTTCTCAATTATATTTTAATCTGGTTCTATGTACTCAAAAGTGTGCTTGACACCTCTGATTTAGATAATACACGTTTAGAGATCTAGAGCCTTGAAGGATTGATGAGCAAATGTATTTTGACTATGTTGCATGTGTTTACTTATTTACCTTTGCCTGTATGAGGCCACAAGGTCCTGTTGGATTCCATCATTCTGTTTCTAGGGTCTATGTTCTTGACAGAGGTACATATATAACAGATTTGGAAGAAGGGGCTCCAAGGGTCAAGAGACTACTTACAGAAATAACTTCAAAGTCCTATAAGTCCCACAAGCATTAAGGTTTGAAGAAAGAATCATATTTCTCACACCTCCTAGTGCTTTTAACATTTCAAATGCTTTCATAGCCACTGTCTCATTTGATGGGAATCAAAGGTTCTAGGATGGAATCACAGCTCTACTATTTGGACTAATCACTAATCACTTAATCTTTCTAGTCATCTCAAATGACTAGCCATCTGTCAAATGAGAGGGTTGACCTAGAATTACCTTTAAGATCCTTTATAGGTTTAGGTATTTGATTCCATGAGATCTGCAACATATCTTATTGGGTATTATCCCATTTTCTAGAAGAGGAAACGAAGGCTCAGGGGAGTTTGGTAATTTGTCCTAAATCATACAAAATTCAGAACTAGGCCTCAATCCTTTGTTATCTGAATCTTGGCCCCATTTTTAAAACCCTTACCTTCAGGGTCTCATGGCTTAGATTTGAACCCAAGATCTCCAATCTCCAGGCTTGACACTCAATCCACTGGGCTGCCTAGCAGCCCCACCATGCTTATTTTGCTATCATGTCAACTGTTTTCACTCCTTTAATCCCCATCATACTCTTCTTTTTTTACTCTTTCCAAGAGTTCCCTGACTAACATAAGTTCTATGTTAGCCCCATTTCTCTCCTCTCCCCACTATCCCAGACTCATTTCTCATGAAGCATGGGCAATCTTCTTCAGTCAATAAAAGTACTGACCTACACTCAATTTGCTTCTTCTTTATCTGTGCCTTTGGAGCAGCCATCCTTCCCAACTTAATGTACTTTCTTCTCATTCCTCTCCATAAATCAATAGTCCTTTATACCCTCCAAATCTAGTTCAAAACTCATATCCTTCATGAAGCAGCAGATGGATCCCTCCAAACTCCAATGACTCAGCCCCTTAGAACTTATGGATTCAGTTTAAATGATTTGCATTGGCCCTCCTTTGTAAGTTATTTGATTCACATTTTCAGTTTTATTTCTTCATGTTCAACAATGCACTCCCAGTCAAACTATAAGCATCCAGTTCACAGAGCCTGCCTTCACCTGTTTGATACTCCCCATCATCCCTTCTACTCCCTATAGATTCTAGTCCAGTGTCTGGGACATAATGGGTATTTATTGAATTCATGGTGGTTGATTCAATCCACTGTGTCAGCTGACTCAGAATGTAAAAATAGCAAAGGCATTGGATTTGAATTCAAATGTCTCTCTACCTTTATAGGCTTCCATTTTCTCATCTACAAATGAGNGTGTGTGTGTGTGTGTGTGTGTGTGTATGTGTGTGTGTGTGTGTGTGTGTGTGTGTGTGTGTTGGGGAGGAGTGTGGGAGCAGGGCTGTGTGACCCTGGGCACCAGCTAATTTACCTGCCTGGCCCTTTCAGTCTTCCCCACTGCCAATGCTTGGGAAAGGGTTACCTGATCGCCAACACCTTTGTTTGCTAATTCAATCTAGGTTGGATTAATCCCCTGCTCAGTTTCTCCCCCTTCAGTCTGGGCTGCCCAAATGATGTAAGTAGTAACCAATCCGGCCAGTTGCCTTGGCTGGCTCACTTCCGTATTCATTAAGAGGAGGCAGACACTCTAGAAAGGGCTGGAAAATCTTACCAGCCAACCACCTCCCCTTTACCTAAGTCTTGTCCCCTTCCCTCCCACCCCCACCACACACACCCCAACCCCGCGAGAGACTCGATCTGGGATGAGATGAAGCCAAAGAAAGAAGAAACTGGGACTGTTTCTTCTTGTGGGTCTCACGGGTCCTGGCCACGAGACTCCTGCAAACCTGAGAACTGGTCCTCCTGGAGACTGGCGAGCTGCATCAGGCTGACCAGCTGGGCTGCCCTCAGCCCGTCCTCCCAGCATGCACAGGGCCGGTGTCAAGGTTGGCCCCGGAGTGGGGTTCATCCAGGCTGACAATCATGCACGACATTCTAATCCCCGATGGTGGAATGAAAACACCACCAGCCCTCTGGGAAGGAGCCAGATCTCCTTTCTCTGTCTGGGCTTTACTGGAGTCTGTCTTCCTCCACGACCCATAAAGTCTCAGATCTTGGTTTGAAGTCTTTGTGGCAGGCAGGGTCTCCGCAGAGGGCAGCCGGGTAGAGCTCCCAGACTAAAAGGAGCTGCCCCCAGGCTACCGAAAATCCTATTATTTGGAATTTATTCCCGCTGGTCTTAAAAAGGTTCTGACCTTAAGCCTTGCCATCTGATACCTTAAAGAGACTGCAAACTCATGGATTCCTTCTATTCTATATAACACGCCATATGCAAAGTCCTGGGTTCTGCTGGGAATGGGGGAAAGAGTGAGAATATGAAGCCGACAGAGGATGCTATAAAGAAAACCTTTGCGGCATTTACAGTCCAGGAGGGAGAGTGGGTGCATCAAGAGATAACTATGCTAGACAGTATTACATGTACACTTGTTCGCCTCGGTCTCCCCATCTGTAAAATGGGTTGAAGAAGGACATAGACACCGATAAGAAAACCCCAAATGGGGTCATGAAAAGTCGAACGCACTGAACAAGGGCAGGCTAGAGCTTCTTAACCTTTCCTCTGGCGTGGATCCCCATGAGGGGAAGCCTATGGACTCCTCAGTCAGAATCATGTTTTTAAATGCATGAAACACAGGAGATTCCAAAGGAAATGAGGTTAATGAAAATAAAGATGTTATTTCTATTTTGCCTGTCCAAATTCACAGGCCTCCTAAACTCTGTCCCTGTTATCAGGCTCAGGAAATAATGTATTGTAGGGAAGGTGGGAGGCCAGCTTTAGAAAGTGGAGAAAGCTATTCTGTTTCTATTCAATCCCCAAAAACACTTTCTGAAGAAAGAAGTTTTTAAGGTTCCCTTGAAGTCTTCAGAGAAATGTTCTAGATTACTTGAGAAACTGCTAAATTGAGAAAGAGAAGTCCTGAGTTTTTCCACTTACTAGCTGCAAGACCTTGAACTGAGACGCTTTCTTCTTCTAAAATTCAGGGTTAGAGTTTAGGAGTAAAGTCTTTCCCAGCTCTAAAGCTCCACAACTTTCCATTAAACCCAAGAGACATCAATGAGCAATTAAAGGAACAGAGGATGTGGAGTAGAAACCTGGGTTCAAGGTCAGGCTCTGATAATCACACATTTTGCAACCCTGAATATCTCAATTAATCTCTTTGAACCTCAGTTTCCTGATCAATAAAATATGAATAATGCTTCTATCATACAGCTATCTATTTCTTGTGAAAAGTAAATCCCCAGAAGTACTTGAATTCACTGTGAAGTTATAATTATGTAAAATGTGATTCTAGCCCAATGGAACTATGCAGTATGAATTTGAATAATGGGACCATTGCATGAGCTTCATTATTTGAACTAGTGAGGATGGCGCTGCTGTCTCCTTCAGAGAGATGTTTAAAGGAGGGAGCTCTATCCACTTAAAATGCTTGTTCTCTGTGATTCTGAGTCACAGGCTACCTAGATGGAAGCCTGTCCATTGCTCCCTCTTCCCTCATACTCATCTATCTCAGTTCCATCCCTCTGGTGTCTCTCACCCATTCTTCCTCATGTTTCTATTAGGTCTTCTTTGTTTTTTTAATTTCATTTTTTTAAAACCCTTAACTTCTGTGTATTGGCTCCTTGGTGGAAGAGTGGCAAGGGTGGGCAATGGGGGTTAGATGACTTGCCCAGGGTCACACAGCTGGGAAGTGTCTGAGGCCGGATTTGAACCTAGGACCTCCCGTCTTCTTCTAGGTCTTCTAAAGTTTCTTCTATTCTATGGTTCACATTAAGCTTGTGCTCTCCCCTCAGGAATGGCTTTCCATATATCTTACATTTACTTAGAATCATGGGATCTAGAAATGGGAGAGACCTTAGGGGTCATCTAGTTCAACCCTCTCATATTACAAACAAGGACAATGCGGCCCATGGAGGTTGAGTCCAAGGTCACTTCAATATTATTTACTTCCCGTCTCCCAATAGAAGGAACAGCTCCTTGGGGGAAGGAATGGCTTCACTTTGTCTTTGTATGCTTAAATTTTCATTGTGAACATTTATACCTCATAAATTCTCAAACTACAAATCAGGGCTTGATTGTGTTGCTGATTGTCTAGACTTAAGAAAATGATGGAAAAAATGTTAATGATGTAGATAAAACTTAAAATGTGTGTGCACACGTGTGTGTGTATGACATTGGAGAGCTGATTGTTAAACATTCACCAACACATTTGCTCCAGTGCATAACACAAAGAGACATTTCAAAAATGCTTATTGAATTCAACTAACTTGTTCTGTGTTTTGTGAGTTTCTGGGACTGGCACTCCCTCCACAAGTCCATTTCACTATTCATCTGGATATCATAAGACTAGGAACATGCGGGTCCCACTCTACTCTGCCTTCATTAGATCTCATGTGGAGTTTTGTGCTCAGATTTGGGAACTGTGGCTTAAGAAAGATGATCAGCTGGAGAATATCCAAAGGAGAATAACCAAGAGAGTGAAGGACCTAGAGTCCCTGGCACATAAAGACTGACAGAAGGAACTGATCATGCTTTAGCCTGGAGAAAAAAAGACTCAGGACAGGGGGAGTTTGAAATCTGTACTCCAATATTTGAAGGGTTGATATTTTTTTAACTCTTATCTTCCATCTTGGAATCAATACTTTGTATTGGTTCCAAGGCAGAAGAGTGGTAAGGGCTAAGCAATGGGGGTTAAGTGACTTGTCCAGGGTCACACAGCTAGGAAGTGTCTGAGGCCAGATAAGGTCTGATATCTTAAATTTTATTTTATTTTTTTTAGAAAAAATTTTTCCATGGTTACATGATTCATGTTCTTACTCTCTCCCCCCAACCCCACCCCTGCCCCCCATAGCTGACATGCATTTCTACTGGTTTCTTTATGTGTCAAAGAGCTGATATCTTCAGAGAGGGATTAAACTTGTTCTGTTTGCCCCAGAAGACAAAACCAGTTGATAAGGAGGCAAATGCAAACTTGTTAGAAAAAAATTTTTTTCAAAATATTTAAAAATCCCCCCAAATCAAATGATTGGCCTCCATGGAGGTCTCCAAGAAGAGACGAGATGTGTCCAATATACTGTAGTAAAGATTCCTTTAAATATGGGTAAGACTAGTTGACCACTTAGGTGGCTTTCAACTCTCCCAATTCTGTGATTTTTGTGATATTAAGGTGGTAAGCTCTTTGGACAGCTAGGTGGAATAGTGGATAGAATGCTGGACTGGGACTTCAAATCTGGCCTCAGATACTTACTGACTGTGTGGCCCTGGGCAAGTCATTTCACCTTGTTTGCCTGTTTCCTCATCTATAAAATGAGCTGGAGAAGGAAATGACAAAGCACTCCAGTATCTTTGACAAAAAAACTCAAATGAGGTCATGAAAAATTAACAACCAAGTTCCTTAAGGGAAGAGATTATTGTCTTTTTCTCTTTGTAGCCCCAGCATCTTCCAGAGCCCCTTAGACAAAATAAGACCCTCATAAATATTTACCAAAATATTAGAATTGTGCTAAAAGCAGTAGGAAAATAGTTTGGCATTATTTGCTCAAAAGATAAGTCCTGTACATAAAATTGACGCAGTAGACATAAAAGTGTGTGCTTGGCAAATGGGAGGGTACAAAGTTCCTGGCTGACTTGTGAGCTGAGTATGGAGGCCTAAGAAGGTCAGATAAAGCCAGAGGCCATCTGGGACCCAATGAAAAACAGCTGAAGCTTTCTGAAGATGTTCCAGCATTCCTACACCATATACCTTTCTCCCGGCTCCTCTATCCCACTTGAATACCAGATAATGTCCCACTTTCAAATATTACATCTCTAAATGAGATTTCATCACATTATTGCCTACAAGGGACAGACAATAGCCTCCATTTTTATCCCTTAATTTTACAGATGAAGGCATTGAGGTCTAGAGAGGAAAGTGTCTTGGTGGAGATCACCAAACTGGTTGGTGGCAAAGCTAAGACTAGCCATTTGCTTTTTGAGAATATGGGAAATTACATGGCATGATAGAAACAGGAATTGAATGAGAGGTCTTCTACCATGTTATGGAAGCTAGCTATCTGCCATATCCTTTTTTTAAAAAATTGCTATAAACACCTTCTTTTTAATAAATGGTGAATCCTTCATCTAAAAGGGATGAATTCTGGGTTTTTTTTTCCAACCTTTACCTTTCATCTTAGAATCAATACTGTGTATTGGTTCCAAGACAGAAGAATAGTGAGGGCTAGGCAATGGGAGTTAAGTGACTTGTCCAGGGTCACACAACTAGGGAGTATCTGAGATCATATTTGAACCCAGGACCTCCCACCTCTCAATCCAGTGAGTCATTTAGCTGCCCCTAAAAGGGATAAATTTTAAGTTTAGAATCTCCACAGAATTCAGGCAGCATTTGGAAATGGGGAGAGAAGTGGGCAAGGTTAACTCATGTTCTGATATCTGTATCTTTTAGCATTCTATCTGGGATGGTCCCTGAAAAAGTCCCTGGGCTCTGTTTTAGGGTGGATGATTCCTCTCCTCTCTCCTCTCACTCCCATCCTGTTTTGGAGAGATTGGGACTAATTTAGTTTCTTTAAAATCTCCCCAGAAAGCAGTTTCCCAGCTTTCTTCCTTTGACTTCATTCTAGTATTTAAAACCCACTTCCCACCCCCTCTCTGGAGCACCTGTGGCTAGAACAAAATAGTCTGAGGACCTGTCCAGGTGACAAACCGAAGCCATTCAGGCTAGATAATGCCATTTATTTGTTTGATGCTTTTCTATCACCAAGGGGAAAGGGGAGAGGGGAGGGAAGCATTCAGAGAGATGGACGTATATAAATAAGGTGATTCTCTTTAAATGCAGTACCTGTCAGGAGTAAAGCCCCCTGCCAGCTGACAGGGAAACTTCAATGGCTGAGGCAGGGCAGGCAGGAGAGGATTTGTATGGCTCCAGCCCCCAGACAGCTGCAGCTTTCCTGACACAGCAGATCCCAGCTCCCCCTGTCAGATTTCAAGGGCTGGGCTGTGGCGTCTGAGCTATATTGGGCTCTGTACAGTGTCTACTGCGTGAACAATGTATAGAGGAGCTATTCTCAGAGGGGAATTCAAAGAACACTGGTCCCCATGAAACAAAGATCTGGAAATGGAGAATGTGTAGACAGCTTCACAGCATAGTGGAGAGAAGAAAGAATATTGGATTTACCCACAAAGGCACTGGGTTTGAATTCTGGATCTGTTACTTATTCCCTGAATGACTTTGGTAGAAAAATCACCACCCCTCTGGGTCTCCACAAACAGAAGGGGCTCTCTAAGATTCCTCCCACCTCAAAATTATATGATCCAGTAGGAATTATTGATGTCATACATGTTTGTACACAGGATGGGACCGTGAAATGGAAATACAATTGCCTGAAATAGCTCTAATTCCCAAATTCCCAACTAAACTGAATTTTTCTAGATTATTTGTTCTGTGAGAGCAGAGGGCAAAGAATAGAAAGATTCTGAGGCAAGCATAAAGAAGGAATGCATTATGTGGAACTTTATGTAAAAGTATTTCCTCTGTTTACTGAACTGTAAAATGGAAATAATAATCACATCTACCCCTCAGAGTTGTGAAGATTAAATGGGAAAATATTTGCAAGGTAATTAACACAGAGCCTGATGCAGTTGGTGTTTAATAACTAGATTTCCTTATTTCTTGCTTTCCTTTCTTCCTTCCCTCTTACCCTTCCTCTTCCCTCTCTCTTTTCCTTTCTTCCTTCCTCCCTTCCTCCTTCCCTCCTCTCCTTTCCTTCCTTCCTTCCTTCCTTCTCTCCCTTCTTCCTTTCTTCTCTCCCTCCTTCCCTTCTCTCCCTCCTTCCCTTCTCTCCCTCTTTCCTTCCTTCCTTCCCTCCTCTCCTCTCCTTCCTTCCCTTCTTTCCATATTTCCTTCCTTCCTACCATCCATCCTTCCTTCTTTCCACAAAGTGACAGTAAGGGAATAGTATCCAATGAGGCTGGAGTGATAGGTTGGGGCCAGTTTGTGAAGGGCTTTCTAAACTAAACAACAGAGTCTGAATCTTACCCCAGAGGCAATAGAAAGTCATGGGAAGTTATTAAGTAAGGGAGTCATATGGTCAAATTACTTTGACAACAGGATTCTGAGATTTGATGTAGTTAGTACAGTGTTGGCTTTTAGGCATGCTAGCTTATATATATATATATATATATATCCTATTTGTTCAAGTGAAAGTCTTATCTCTTCAATAAGCCTGAGGGCAGACTTTCAGTTTTAGATCTCTGTGTTTCCCATAGGCCCAGGCATAGCATCTACAGCAGTGATTCCCAAAGTGGGCGCCAATGCCCCCTGTGGATGCTACAGTGATCCAGGGAAGCTGTGATGGCCACACTTTTTTTGTATTACATTCTATTCTGAGTTCAATAAATAGTTTCATAATTTCCATGGAGTGCTAAGTAATATTTTTTTCTGGAAAGGGGGCGGTAGGCCAAAAAAGTTTGGGAATTACTGCTCTGCAGTATCTAAAGGTATCAAACACATGCAGCAACATTCCCAGGTGTAGCCAAAATAAAAATGTAATTGGGAAACAATTAAAAAAAGAAATAAAAATAGAATAAAACATAGATAATGTTAATACTACATTTTCTACTTCCATATGAGACCATACAGTTTATTGGTTCTATTTCTATTTGAGTTATACACAACTGTCCTAACCTACTCTATAGTTAATAAAAGTGAATTCCCAAGTTGCCAAAACATAAAAACTTTGGAGGACTCTCATAGAAACTTACAAAACTCCTGGACTAGGCTGTTTACAGGCATTCAGGAGAATTTAGTTTGTGAATAACAGTAGCCTCAGAAAGATTTTCACCCAAATTTATATAGCAGAGGGAAGAAGTAAAAGGGAGATACAAGAAGATGAGCTCACAGATAAGAGCAAGAAGAGAGAAAACAGGTTTATGGGAAAGAGGTGGACTAGAGCCAACAATGGACATCATCAGTTCGGATATCTGATGATAGCTATTGAGAGCTATCATCCCAAAATGCACAGGTGACTGATTGCAAACCCCACTGTAACCTTCAATATCTTATTTAAATGTTTATCTACACTTCTTTATTATTCAACACTACTAATAAATTGCATGGCTAGTGATGCTGATTTTTTGTCTAAGCCTACAAACTTATGAATTGAGATTAACTGAGGAAAAGCTAGCACACAGGAGGACAAATTTCTTCCAGTCTTATTCCAAAGTCAAGTCATTGGTTGAGGGGACCAGGGAAAAGAGGAAAGAGATGGAGACACACAGAGGGATGGAGAGGGAGAGAGAAATTCTAAAATTCTGGTAATGCCTCAGATTATTCCAGAGCGTATCCATTAGACTGCCTTTGAACCTGGAGAAAGAAAAGTTATAAAGGGATGAGTCAGTAGCAGAAAGAAGGGTGGGGTTTTGTGTGGTTATCCTCAAAGAGTACCTAAGGAATATTACTCACACCCTGTATCACATCCCCACATCCTAGAGAGCTCTACAAAAATATAACAGATCACTTGATCTCAAATGTAGAGATAGAGTGAATTGACCAAGATGGAACCCATCATCCTTCTTGATTCTCCTTAGTGAGGTGTGATGTTCCTAGACAAGGCATAAAGTTAATCCTGGTTTGAACCAGGATGTTTTCTCTCTATCACTCTCTCCTTGACACTGCTAAGAACATCAGTTATTACAACTTTGGCTTGGCTCAGGAACTCCTCTCTGATCCATTTCTACCTCAATCTACTAGATGGTTCAGTGGAGAGAACTCTGGACCTGGAGTCAAAAAGCCCTGAATTCAATTCCTGCCTCATACACTAGCCACATGAATCTGGGCAAATCACCTAACTACTGTTTGCCTCAGTTTACTCAACTATAAAAAGAGAATAATAACAATGCCTACCTTACAGGGTCATTGTAAGATCAAATGAGATCATAATTATAAAAAAAGCACTTAGCACAGAGCATGGCACAGAGTAGACATTTATATAAACACTTATTCCTGTCTTCACCCCTTTCACCTACTAACAAACCTGGAGTCACATGTTAGCCCAGAACTCTCTTGGGAACTGAATTTTTGCCTATGTGAAGCCCCTCTGTTCTTTCTGCGTGGTTTTCTCCAGTCCCAGTCTCTTGTGCTTAAGTAGTTCCTTTATAAGTGTTTAATTCAGGTGTATGCCCTGGCTTTGAATGGCAAAACAAAGATCACATGGATGGTCTTTACCTTACTGGATCAAATATAGTCTCGGAATGAGGGAGACCTAGATCCAAATCTTAACTCTGATATCCACCAAATGAGTCAGTCAAATCATGTGGTGTCTTCATTTCTTCCTCTGGAAAACGGTGACAGGAATACCTGTAGTACTTATCTCATGAGATTTTGAGCCTTAAATGAGAATAAAACATAAAAGCACTTTGACAATGTTAAAGTACCATATGTATTCATTTACACTTTTCCTGGGGACTTCATACATCATCATAGAAGCGCAAGAAGGAAGAGGGGCTCTTCTTGGGGTATATCTGGACATACTTGTTTCAATTTCTACCCAATCCAATGAGCAGACTTCCTCAGAATGCCAATCTGAGGATGGTTTATGCTGGTTTTTTCTCTACTGGCACACTTGGTCTTAAATTGTTAATTTTTTTTGTCCTTTGTTTTCAAAGAGGTCCAATGATACTGTGGGGTGATGCTTTGGCTTTCGGGTGAGTTAGTAAGACAGACAAAGTCATCAGCCTCACTCTCTCTTCCAGAGTCATTGAAGTCCAATGCAAGCAAAAAACGTCAGGAAGACTGGTGATGACCTGGGATGACCTTGGCATCCTCCATGTCTGCCCAAGCTCTAAGTGCTCCACCCTGCTTGCTTCAGCATCATTCACGGACAAGGGAACAAATTGTTCTCTGCCTCTAGGGGAAATCTAAACATACTTGGAGTAGACGTCCCCTAACTGCGCAATGGTATTAAAGCTTGTTGGTGACATGCTTGGAGTCCATCTGCCAGGATAGTTTTTACCAAGGTACGGCTGCTGAATATGCCAGAGCTTCTTGGAGCCATTGGTGAGAGTTGGGTAAAAGATGGAGCTCAAAGGTGGATGAGCAGCCCCGGGAAAGAGCTTAGCAAGCCCTCCTACCAGAGCTGCTAATCTTCCCTGAATGCCCCCAATACCCCAAATAGATGGTAAGCCCCCTGAAAACAAGAACCATTTTGTCCTGATTTTATACCCCTGTCCCACAACTCTCATTTGAAGGCTGTAGACTCCAGAGCTGCTTCACAAACTGATATTAAATTACCAAATACATATATTAATTCAGCCTTCTAGATTCAAGACCACAGCAGCAGAGTGCTAATGGAAGAATGATGGCAAAATTCTTGTACCAAGTCACAAAGTCCTGGTTCAAGGCAGAACCACCTTGTTGATTTGTCTAAGAATTTTCTCTCTTATAAAAGGAGAAACAAGAGGATCCTCAAGAGGAATCCTATGTAGGCACATCCTTTATTGCTCCAGCTCACAAATTGATTTGGAAAGATCTCTATGGAAAGATAGTTGGTACCTCTCCATAAGTCTATAATAATAACAATAATAACAACAGCCCCCCTCCAAGAGTCAGCATGTCAGAGGAACTGAATCTGTTACAACCTGTGGATGAAGGTCTTTAAACTCCCTTACATGAAGAGAATAGGTGAAGCCATCTGTTTTCTCTCTGTTGCCCACAGCAACTCATTAAATAGTCTGCTAAGACAAGGAGAGGTTTCAGTCTTCATTGGTCTCAAGAAAAGCCACATCAATGAAATAACAAATTCTAGAAGCATTTGGGGCATCTCCTTATCCAACTCTTCAGATTTTCTGACTCTTTTTTCCTTAGTGCCTCACCACCAACAGAATGTAAATTCCTTGAGGGTATGGACTGCTTCCTTTTTGTCTCTAAATTGCCAGCATCCAGCAAAAGGTCTTGTGAAAAATCAACCAATCAGTCAATCAGTGAGCATTCATTAAGTCCATACTATGTTCCTGGTGTTGTACTAAGCACTAGACTACAAAGAAACACCACCCCACCAAAAAAAATATAATTCCTTCTTTAAAGGAATCAACATTCTAGTCAAGGGGAAAATATGTAAAATGGTTCCATACAAGATGGCACAAGTGAATAGTGCCAGTCAGGAAGGCCTGAATTCAAATTAGACACTTAACTAGCTGTGTGACCCTGGGCACGTCACTTAAATTCTGTTTCCTCCGATGTAAAATGGGAATAATAATAGCACCTACCTCCCAGGATTGTTGTGAGGAGCAAATGAGACACTAATTATAGTACCTGGTACAGATTAAGTGCTATATAAATGTTATTTATATTATTATTTCTTATATGTCATATTATTATTTTTAATGATGATTATTATTTCTAGATGGTAGACAGAGAGTAGCCTTAGAGGAAAAGGCATTAGCAGCTGAAGAGCATGTAGTTTTTTTAAAAAGGCCAGGAATTCTAGAGGACAGAGTATTCTAAGCATGGATTACAGACACTGCAAAGACATGAAGATGGGAGATAAAATATTATGTGGGTCAATATGGCTGGATTAGGTTATATATACTAAATTAAATTCAAAAGTTGTTGCTTAATTTCCCCAAGTTTCCATCATGCCTTTCTCCTACTTCAGAACTATCTCGGGATCATAAATTTAGAATTAAAATAGACCTAAGAGATGCTTTAATTTATTTTATATTTAATACCCAGGAAACTGAAGTCCAGAGAAATTGTTACTTACCTGACATCCCACAAGGTAATAATCAGCAGAAATAAGATTTAAAACCTGGTCCGCCAGTGTCAGGCACAGGGCTCTTCTCATTGGACACACTTGTTGAAGTTGTTCCAGGCATCTAAGACCAAGTCCTTGAGAGCAATCAAGTGGAGAATGGATTGGAGTGGGGAGAACCTTGAGTCAAGGAGATCAATTAGAATGCTATGTAGTTCAGGTTAGGAGTGATGAATTAGGATGGTGTCTTCATAAATGGAGAAGCAAACATACTTGAGAGATGTTATATGGGTAAAAAAATAACTATATTTGACAATAGACTAGATCTGTAGGATAAGTGAGAAGTTGAGGCTAAATCCATGGTTTCAAGCCTGAGTGACTAGGAAGATCGTGATGCCCTCACCAAGAGAAGGAATGTTGGGAAGAAAGCACTGCTGGGGAGAAGAGAATTAATTCTGTTTTGTACATGTTGTTCTAAAACTAGAAGGGCTCTCAGACGCATCTAGTCCAAATCTCTTATTTTACAAATGAGTAAACTGAGGCTCAAGGAGGTCAAATCACTTGTCCAAGGTCAAACAGATAGTACACATGAAAGGCAAAATGGAAACCCAGGTCCTTCCTTGAATCAAGGAACACCTCTCCTGCTTGGTCATATCTTTCCTTAAATTCTCCAAAGCAAATGCTTAATAGATTCCTTCTTTTGGTTATTTTAATAGTTAGTGGATTCCAGAACAACATTTGGTCTGACTAGTTGTCCCTCATTCTTGCTACATGACCAGTCTACTTTTTTTCAGTCTTTCTTCTTGAATCTGTGATTTTATCAGTATGAGAAACTCCCTGTTGTGGAAACTCCCTACATTGATGCAAATGAATAATTCCTCTGAAGTTTCATCAGATGGTTGTCCAAGGCAATCAGATGGAATTACTTGACATGATCTCCTAGCCAGTAATGTATCCAAGGCAGGACTTGAACTTAAGTCTTGTTGGCCCCCACCAGGGAGACCCTTTTACCCGCTATGTTATGATACTTCTCTTTTTCTGGACCTGCCCATGTTTAAAGGTGTCTTCTACACTGTAAAAAATAAGTAGCCTGCTTTACACTGCTTCATTTCCCCCAGAGTGCCCAGCAGCATGGGTTGTCTATAAGAAGCACTTAATAAAGCTTTAAATTGATTGATCCTCCCAGGTTTATATTATTGGCCAGTGCAGAAAAGTCAAGGGATTAGTACTTAGGATGAAAGTTTTAAGAAGAAATCATTCCTTTAAAAAAAAAAAAGAAAGAAAGAAACTATTGGCAGAAGCACTTCCCCAGAAAATACTAGAAGAGGATTGGGAGAGAGGAAGAGAGACTCCTCAACAGAAACTGAGGAATATTATCATTCATTCAGCCATTTTCAACTGACCCCATTTTCTTGACAAAGATCCTGGAGTGGTTTTCCATTTCTTTCTCCAGCTCATTTTACAGATGAAGAAACTGAGGCAAAAAGAAGCAATGTAGTGGAAAGGAGTATGGGCTATCGAGCCAGAAGACTTGGGTCTGAATTCTGGTTTCCTCCCTATAACTACATTTGTTGACCTTGAACAGATCACTTGACTTCTTTTGCCCTATCTATAAAAAGAGAAGGCTAGACGTGATCTCTGAGGCATCTTCCAGTTCTACCACCCTAAAAAGAAAGAACTGGGTCCTAGAAATAGAGTGAAGGAAAAGAGCCCCTGGTGAGGGAGGGGGCAGAAGGGGAAACAGAGGAAGGAACTGAAGGAGAGGATTGGATGAGAAAGGCAAGCCACCAGAAACTTATTGTGGTGAAAACCTGACCACTAATAACTTCCCCTTGGCCTGAAGGTTTCATCATCCTCCCACTCCCTCCCCTACCACCCTTCGCCCTCCACCCCCAACTGCCCCCCCACACACAAAAACAAACACAAGTTACTATTTATTCATGCAGGCAGAAAGGCCAGTTGAACACAATAGGCACCAGCCCCAGCCCTAATTAAATGAAATGGGACAGGTGTAATTCAAACTGCCTCGGGAAAACATAATCTACCACGAAAAATTCCCACCATTTAGACCTAGGGGGAAATCAGACTAGGCTTGCTCCTTGGTTCCCAAGAAGAGAAGTTGGAACGCAGAAGATCGGTTTCCCGCCAGTCATTCCCTCCCTCCTCACCAGCTCAATAGCCCCACCTCGCCCATCCCAGCTCCGGAGCTGGTTACTGACATATCAGAGTTGCTCCCTTTGTTGGCTCCATTGTTTGGCTAAGTCGCCCATGGAAAATGGGCCAGGTCGGGTTTCCAGCCACAGCAACTTGACACCCACTGTAAATCCAAGCTCGGGGATTGTATCTCTTTTGCCATTTACAGATATATAAGCTGCATCTTTTTCCTAATTTACCAGAGAGCCACAGGGGGAAGGATGAGGAGGAGGACTGACGATAGCCATAATGATGATGATGATAATATTTATTTACATCGTGTTTGTACTTGCAGACCCCCATTCCTTTGTTTCAATCCATCCATCATAATATTAAGCACCTATGTGTCAGGCACTGGGGATAGGAGTATAAAGAAATTTTAAATCCCTACTCAAAAGGAATTTTCATATGGATGATGTTGGGAAATTGAAGTCATCTTAGAGGGGCTGAAAAATTCTTTCTGGTAATAAAGCTCTGAATTTAGCTAAATTCATCCTTCTATAATAGACACAGAATCCATAGCCTGGCTGGTACTTGAAGTCTTTCCATCTTGGTAGGATTGTCCTAGAAATGGGGCTACAATCAGCATAGCCTTCAAAAAAACCCTTCAGGTCACCTTCCTGCTAAAGTGATGCATCACTGAACAAAGTGTGCTATATGATCCTGATGGAATACTATTGGGCTAAAAGGAATGATGAACAGGATGATTTCAGAAAGAGTTTGAAAGACCTATGTAAACTGATTCAGAGTGAAATAAGCAGAACCAGGAGAACATTATACACAGTAACTGCAATGTTGTGGAAGGATCAAATGTAATGGACTTTGCTACAGATAGCAATGCAATGATACAAAACAATTCTGAGAAACTTATGAAGAAAAATGCTATTCACCTCCAGAAAAAGAATTGTTAAGAGTATCAATGCAGTTGAAAACATTTGATTCATCACTTGTTTATTTGGGTATATGTTTTGGGATTTGGATTTTATAAAATTATTTGCTTACAAAAATGAATAATGTGGAAATATGTTTTGCATAATAATACATGTATAACCCAGATTGAATTGCTTGTCAGCTCTGGGAGGGGGAGGGAAGGGAGGGAGGCAATATGGATTATATAATGTTGGAAAACTTATGTGGAGATTTATTAAAATTTTTACATTTTTAAATAGATAGTGGGTCAGAGTAAGAAGACCAATCAATGTGAAACTATTGTTTTCCCTATTTTACAAGGAAGGAAACTGGGATTCCAAGAAGTAAAGTACTTTACCCTAAGTCATACAGCTAATAAATAGTGGATCATGACTCAATCTAAAGCATACTCCCTTTAATTCTATTGCTCTTGCTACCATACCACAACCATCAACCAGTTAATTAATCAACAAGCATTTCTTGAGCACCATTGTGTCAAGTGCTAGGGATATAAATGCAAAAAATGAAGCAATCCAATGTTCTAGTGAAGGCGGAAAAAAGCACACAAATACCTATAAAAATATATATCAGGGTATAAAAATATTTATTCCAGTTCTCTTTGTGGTGACAAAGACCTGAAAACTAAGGGGTGGGCGGGATGTCCATCATTTGGGGAATGGCTGAATAAATTATGATAAATGAAATAATGGGATACTATTATACCATAAGCAATGATGAAAGGGACAATTTCGTTGAAATCTAGAAAGACTTGTATGAACTGATGAGTAAAGTGAGTAGAATCAGAAGAACAATATTTACAACATTACTCAGAAAAACTTTAGAACTCTGATCAATGCAATGACGAAACATTCTAGAGAAGTGATGATGTAGAATGATTCCTAGCTCCTGAGAGACAGTTAAAAGATTCAAGATGCCATATGGACTAAGCCAATATGGGAATTTGTTTTCTTTAATTATACATATTTGTCATAAAAGTTGAAAGATGTGTGTTAGATTGAGTAAAAAGGTTGGTGAAACCCAAGTCTGTCGGTGTTGAGTCCCCAGATATTGTATAGACACAACCTGACTTTCTTGAATTTTGTAAAAACAGGTTTAATATAGTAGATAATCAGGATTAGGTAAGGATGGAGGGCTAGGGGATTCCCTATGCTAATAAAAAAAACTATACTTATCTCAGAACCCACTGACCTGCAAGGGTCTCAGTCTCCATAAGAGTTGGGGCTACTCTATCTGCCTCTCTATCTAGATTCCCCAAAATCCTCCCTGATTCTAGCTATTTAACTTGATAGCCCTTCACACAGTTTTGGTTGATGAACAGAGCAAGTTGCTGGATCAAGGAAGATGACCCCAATGTCCTGGGTCACTCCAGATACAGACTAAGCCTGTGCAGGCAGTGTATCAGATCATTCCACTCAAGCTGAGTTTCTTTTCCAACGTATACCAGACAGTTGTTATTCAGATCAGGAAATGCTGGCAGACTCTCTCAAACATGACAGAAGACAAAACCAATAGACAGGATACTCCAAACCAGGATCAGAGGATGAGAGGAGACCAAAAGTCCAGGAGCTCTGTACCCAAGCACTCCCCCTCAGGGCTATTCCAGAGTTCCTAGTCCAACTGCCAGCTTCAACATCCAGCCTTCTCTCACAATTCCATTTCTAGACTCTTCGACACCTTTCATTCTATGCAAAAATCTTATATTTATATTTCCTTGCATTTTCCCTTTCCTTAAGGTTTTATTTTGGCTCCCCCCACCCAATGGTTGGAGAAGAAAGGAAAATGAATGCATTTTCATTGAAAAAGATAATTTTTTTAAATATACAACATAAATATAAAGTTAATAAATGCAAATATATACAAAGTTGTCAAATACCAAGTCCCTTCTAGCTTTCTATGCTCCTATGATTATTAAATTTGTCAAAAAATTTAATCTAACTTTTGTTATCTACAATGTTATTGTTTCTGCTGCTATTATCCTCCTAATTTGAAATATGACTCTTCTTCATATTTTCACACCTTTATAGTACGTGAGATATTTTCCTGAGTTCATATTCCCTTGAAGATAAATATATTTCCATAGTGGGAATGTTCATACTTTCATGGAGTGTTCCTATTTTTGACTTAGAGAGGGTTAGTTATATCTTCATGCAGGTTAGTGGGAGAATATGGTTTTCAACTCTTGCTTAGGGTAAATAGATGTCTTGCTGAAATACCATTCCCCTGTATTTGACCTCCATTCTCTCCAAAAAGTTGCCACATCAACATCCTCCTGGCCACTCATTACCATTTGTTATTGAGTCATTTCAGACACGTTCAACTTTTCAGTGTTTTGTTTTGTTTTTTGACAAAGATACTGGAGTGGTTTGTCATTTCCTTCTCCAGATCATTTTACAAATGAGGAAACTGAGGCAAATACGATTGATTGACTTACCCAGAGTCACACAGCTAGTAAAAGTATTTTTAGCCAGATTTGAACTCAAAAAGATGAGTCTTCCTGATGCTAAGCCCAGCGCTCTATCCACTGTACCACCTAGCTGCCCCTTTGTTACCATAGTCAACCTTATGAACAGGCAAGATAACTACATGGTATAATTGGAGGAGTGTTAAACAGGTCTCCCTCCACCTATCCTCTTACTCTTACCACTATCCTTTATAGAAAATCCCTCTCTCATTATCTGTCATAGGGACCTACATGTCCAACATTTGAAATTTGTTCCATTATTTCTTAAAAATCTAGAAAAGTATGGCGTATTCTGTTTAGCTGGAATGGTTTTAAATAGCATCATAGAGACATTAGGATGTATGAATATATTCTGGCTCCAAGTACACGTTTCCCTCCTTCTCCCAGCATCCCACCCTAAAAGTTACTAAAATTGCTCTTGCCCCTTGGCTATTTTGAGGACTCTATTAGTACAAACATCCTGCAGAGAGCTCTGACTGCAAAGTGACCATTATTGCCATTAATGAAGAGGTGTTGTTGCACTGATAATTCATGCAACATGGCTTTAGAATGCAATTTGATACTAATTTAATGTGTCGAAGGTTCTGGGAACTCATAATTCTGCAAAAATGTCAAATCATGATGTTACTCTTGCCCTGAACTCACGAATGGAGAATTATTGCTCCAACCCCCTTGTACTGACCCTTGAGACACTTGGAAATGACTATTCAGCCATTCTCTAGCCTTCCCTTCTCCAGGTGGAACTATCCCAATTCCTTTAACCTTGTCCCATAGGTCTTATTTCCAGCTATTTCATCACCATGTGTCTGTCCTTTGAACTTGCTCCAGATTTTCCATATCCCTTCTGAGATTCCTGTCAGTCAACACCATTTATTGGTTTTTAGCCGTGTTCAGATTACTAAAAATTGGCCATAGAGCTCGAGTCACTGCCTGCTAAGGGCTGAGTCTATTGAGAGAGATGACCTCATAGACCTGAGGTGGTACATTTCTGACACCTCAGCCCTGCCCCGACCCCTTACTGGGTGCTTCTATTTGCTCCCAATAAAATGTAACACAAAACTGAAGTGGCCACAGTCCTTCTTATTTCCCTAGATAACCCAGATGTCAGGGACTATATCTGATCCACAAAAGATTGCTCTCCAGTCCTGTGTTCCCTCCCACACTCCTTCTTTTCCTTTAAAAGAAAACAAGTGACCTCCAGTTGTCAAATACCAAAGTCACTTCTGGTGAGAAATTTCACCAATTCAGAGGTCATATAAACACTAAAGATCAGTTAGTTCAAACTCCTCGTTTTGCAAATAATAAAACTGAGCCCCAGAAAAATTCAATTGCTTGACCAAATCACAAGAAGCAGAAACAGAGTTAGAACCTAGATCCTTTGACATCCTAGCCAGAATTTTCTACTATACCATATAGTGTCCCTATAGAACTATATAGGGTAGACACTTGCCTGGATCCTTTATATTAATATAATATTTTATTATTATTTATAATATATAATTTAATGTACATTTGATTGTGTGATATTATAATATATATCATATATAATAATATAATATCAAATAAAATATACAATATATTGTTGTATATATTATTTGTAATACATAATATTTTATTACACCATAATATTAAGTATCTACTATGTGTCAGGCACCAGAGATACAAGTACAAAGAGTTATAAAAATCCCTACTCAAAAGGAATTTATATACTACTGTTGGGAAATAGTTATAGAAGATAATAAGTAATAAGGCTCTCTGAATTTAATTAAATTCATCCATCTATAATAGACATGGAGTCCACAGCCTAGTTTGTACTTGAAGCCACAGAACTCCACCCAAGATAGAAAATATGGGCTCGGTCCCTCCTTTAAGGGGCTGTGGTTGGGCCTGCTATGATTTCCATGATCTTAACTCAAATTAACCAGCATTTGTTCGGGTTCTTTTGTGTGCTAGGCATGAGGCTGAGCACTGGGACACAGCGGAGAAACAAAAGTCCCGGTTCTCAAGGCTCTCTCAGTGTAATGAATCCTTCTGGAAGATGCAATGTTGTCATTCAATTGTTTTGGTCATGGCTGATCCTTCATGCCCCATTTGGGTTTTTCTTGGCAAAGATACTAGAGTGGTTTGCCATTTCCTTCTCCAGACCATTTTACAAGTAAGGAAACTGAGGCAACCAGAGTGAAGGGACTTGCCCAGGGTCATATATCAATTTTTTTTTAATTCTCATAATTGTCAAACCCATTTCAATTATTACATATATAAACTATTTGACCAATATGGCAGCCTTTAAAGATTTTTTTTTAAACATGTAAGGGATCTAACATGTAAACTTTGCCTCGCAACTTTGTGCCATCTGCAAAATCAGCAGCCATGTCTTTATCTAAGCCCTTGGTAAGAATGTTAAATAGCACAGAGCTAATCACACATCTTTTTAAAATTAAAATTAATTTAAAATTAAAAAATAAAAAATGTGTGATAATATAGATAAGTGGATATAGAACTGGTTGAATGGATTAAATTGTCATTGTCTTTAATGGATCAATGTCAACTTGGAATAATCAGGGTCACATATCTAATAAGCATCTGAGACTAGATTTGAACTCAGGAAGACAAGAAGACAAGTCTTCTTGACTTCAGGCCAAGCGCTCAGCTGTACCAAAAGATGAACTATCCTCTACCTACTCCATACATATGTATGCATGCATATGTGTGTATATATTTGTAATGTAGATAGAATTCCTAAATGGTTTTTCCCAACTAAGTAGAAAGACACAACATCTACACACATCTCTTAAGCAAAATAGCTTCAAGAGGTTGCTTAAGCTTAGTTTTTTTTCCATCTATAAAATAAGGGATTTGAACTAACTGATTTCTTAAGTTCTTTCTACCTCTAACAACCCATAGGTAGATGGTTCTATAGAGTGGAATCTTTAACCTGTTTCACTTTTTTTAACTGTGTTTGCTTGTTGTAATACCAGTGATTCTATTTGCGTATAATTGGTCTCCTTCACAATCCCATGTGTTTTATGGTACGTAGGTAAAAGCGTTTTTCTGAGAAGGCACACATAGGCTTTCCCGGATTGCCAAAGGGGTCCATGATCCACAAAAGGTTGAGATTTCTATGGGATTCCAGAACAGCAGGGTCAAGTAACTGAAAATGACAAGTTCTAGCAATGCCTTTAGTTGGCATCTGGGTGGCAAGGGATAGGGTGAGAGTAGAGGAAATGTTCAAATTCTGGCTCTGCTATTGTGTTACCTCAGGCTGCTCACTAAGATTCTTTGGGCCCCACTTCCTTCATCTGTAAAAATGATAGAGCTAAACTTGAGGGTCTGGAAGGTCCCTAAGGGGGCAGCTAACTGGCCCAATGGATAAAGGGCCAGTTCTGGAGTCAGGAGGACCTAAATTCAAATGCAGTTTCAGACGCTGGTTGTGTGTACCCTGGGCGAGTCATTTCACCTTTTTGGCTCAGTTTCCTCATCTTTAAAAAGGGGCGGAGGGAGCAAGTAGATTGAGAGCCAGGCCCAGAGATGGGAGGTCCTGGGTTCAGATCTGAACTCAGATACTTCCTATCTGTGTGACCCTGGGCAAGTCACTTAACCTCCATTGCCTAGCCCTTACTACTCTTCTGCCTTGGAATCAATACATAGTATTTCCCAAAAAGTGAGCTTGTTATTCAAATTGTGAAGTTAAAAACACATAGTATTGATTCCAAACATAGAATTGATTCCAAGGCAAAAGCTAAGGGTTTTAAAAAGGGGTAGAGAAGGAAATGGCAAAACCACTCCAGTTTTGTTTTGTTTTTTGCCAAGAAAAATCCCAAACAGGGTCACAAAGAGTCAGGACCATCTAATCAACTAAACAACAATAACAAGGTCACTAAGATAGTCTCTTACAATCATGTAAAATGATATAATGGATATAAAATACTTGATAAATCTTTTAGCAATAAAAAAGTGCATTATTTCTCTGATCCCTCCACCTAAAATACTGATCCAGTTAAGTGAGCCTGATCTTTATCTCATTTACACCATTTTTAAAGTTACATTGTATTTTCTTTTTGGATCTACATTCTCTTCCACCCATCTCCCTCAAACCTCCCACAATAAGAAAGAGAAACAAAAACCTTTAGAGACGACATCTAGTTAAATAAAACAACCTCACACATTAGCCTATCTCCCCACCACCACGAGACACACACACTCACACACACACACAGAGACACACACAAATTCCTCAGTTTGCATTATGTGTCCATCACCTCTCTGTCTGCTTCATCTTGAGTCCTCTGAAATCGTGATTGGTCATCATGTTGATCAGCGATCTTAAAGCTTTCCAATTTTATGTGAATCTTTCTGAATCTGTGGTTAGACCATTCCAGAGGAGAATAGCAAAAACAAACCAAAACAGCAACAACAACAACAACAACAACTAGGAAGAAGAGATTTGGGGAGAGGGACAGTCCTCTTTCCCCCTTAGAAGTCAGTCACTTTTTTCAACAAAAGTGAGTTTGTTATTCAAATTGTGCAGCTAACAAGCATGTAAGATATCCCATGATTTGCTACAGTAATAAATATATTTGAAGATCATATAAACCAGGCTCCTCCCACTGGACTCTACCCTGTTTAAGTGAGGTCCAAAAAGTGAGACAAAAAGAATTGGGTTGTTTTTGTTTAATCTCTTCAGTCTCTACACCATATGGATTTTGCTCTGGGAGCAAAGAGCAGGCAACCTTCAAAAGTGCCCTGCCAAGTTGTTAACACCTGTTCTGATCTCCAGGGCTCAGGAGGAGGTGGAGGAGAAAGGGATTAAGGGTTAAGGGAGTCGGTTAACTTGCCAATTCTGTTGAGACAGGGAATGGTAACAGTGGATGACTTGCATGCATTGGCAAGGTCGCTGTGGTAGCAATGCCACTGTAAATTGGCCTTCTGGCTGTCATTTTTGACATTTACTCAATGGCAATTGTTGACTTTTTACCTTGAGATTTCAGCGATAAGGCATCTTAGGGGAAATGATTTAGACAATCCCCCCAAAAAAATAACCCTTCAAAAATGAGGCATTATTTTTATTTGTTTTTCATGAGAATTTCAAGCTTTTACAGAAGAGACTAATGGAAGCCTGATCACACAAGGGTTGCACATGGACTAGGGGCCAGAAAAAAAGTAGGCATCAATTATCTGGGCATTGTGTCCAAAAGTCCAAAATTGACCTTTAGAGAATTGGCCAGTTATTTTGGGATTACCAACTGTCATTCTAGACTCTTCAAGGTAAGCCAAAAATCCACAAAATAAATATATATGCATAATATAAATATGTACATATAATAAATATAAAATAACAACAAATAAAAATTGTGCCAATGAAGAGTG